>NW_023461393.1:0-17989 GCF_013731165.1 Rhagoletis pomonella
AATTACTTTGGTAAGTTCAAGTAAAAACAATAATAAGAAAATTATCCAACGAAATTGTTTACTATTTCAAGAAACAAAAAAAATCACTTTCTTTTCAAAATATATTTTTTTTAATACTCAGAAACTTTCAACTTATATTAATAGGCGCGCCGGATAGTTTTCTCTTTCCACATTTTTTTAGAAGCCGCATTATTTCAGGCAACAATAGGGTGCGCCTTATTTTCAACTTGCCCCAAATATGGGGAAGTCTTGCTTTGTAGCTTAGAGTTAGAAAGAAGTTAGAAACCATAAATATGGCATACCAACCGAGAAATTTCCCTAGGAGGGCATATTAAAAAGAAATATATATATATATATATAAATGTATGAAAGCGTGCCGAAAACTAAAACAACTCGATTCCCGATACCGGAAATATGGTGAAACCGACCATGTCTTTGTTAGCGGTGTTGGTGAAATCAACGGAATTTTTTATCAACTTCAAACCTGCACTTTATTATACTAAAATTTAATAGACTTCACAATTCAAAATTTTCAAAAAAAAAATCTGACAAAAAAGTTGAGTGATTTAATGAAAGTTTATTGAATTTTCCCGAGGTTTGCAGAAAGTTTAGAAATTTTATTTCTATGTTTTCTATTGTGGTATGAACAAATAAAAAATAAAAAATTGGCGACTTTTGTGATTTAGTTTATTTGGATTTTTATTAATTTAATTTTTCACAGAAGAAAACTCTTTGAAGAAAAATTCTTTTTTAATGGTTTTTTTATAATTAATTCCCTCATCTGAATGAGTGTTAATAAACATAGCTGCCTGTTAGACCAATGTATTTTAAATAATTTAATGATTTAACAATATATCGGTAAAATTTTAATTTATTCTTCAAAATTATTGGCTCATTAAAGTAAAAATAATGAATTCGTGTATCTAAAATTAATTGATTTTCTACAAATAAATAAAATTTCTTATAAAAAATACATTCGCTTAGAGTTGCCATATAGTTTTAAAATATTCTTTTTTTATAAACCTCGGGAGTTTTATTTAAATACAACTTCAGTACTTTTCTTCCGCATTTTCAACTGTATTTTTTTCTCTTCTGGAATTAATCGAGACAATCCACGAAGAGCTGTTATTACATCCACCAAATCAACTATTACAGGGTAATTCTGGCAACTGTCTTTCAACTTACTACAGTCCTTCGGGAGAAAGTCTTTCGTTAGAAAATTGTCAATTCTGGCAACCATATTGTAAGCTCTTCACTGTCTTTCGAAAGACTAATTGAAAGATCTGCTACCGAAGAGGCCCTAGCGTTATGCTGTTCGCGTTTTAGCAATAATTTTTTTTTTTAAGTTGAAATATACATATATGCTTTTTTCATTTTTAAAACAATATTTATAAGTTTATTAAAAAAAAATTTACTGAAAAAAAGTAAATAAATTGAAAACAGAGCAAAACTAAATAAAAATATTTTTAAAACTTAAATGAAATAAAACAATGTTTTTTTCTGTTTAAAACAATAAAATTTAAAAATACATTAGAAAAGGAAAAAGTTTTATCAAAAAAAAAAGAGAAATTAGTGCCTAAAATCTAAAAAAAAAAAAAGTTTAACAAAAATTTGTATTTTTAAAACAAAATCTAAAATCCAATGCGAACTCCCTGAAATTCATTCAAAATACCATACATATGTATATCGACATATTTACATGTGCATGTGTGTATGTTTGTATGAATTTACAAAAAGTATTGCTTGAAGAAGCCAGGGTTACTTGCAACGTCATCAAAAGTAGCCTACAGCGGAAGTCGGCCAAGCTCATCAAACCGGCAGCAAAACAATTGGAAATATGGCCAGAGTGGCACGTGTGGATTATACACATAGAGGAGTTACATACATACATACTAAAGAAAAAATTTTTTCTCTTTCCGATTTTTTTTTGCCGAATTTTGTAAGAGGAAATGTACTTTGCCAATTAAATATTTTACGAAATTTCGGAAGGCAATCGGTAGCATTAACTACGAATATTAGAAAAAAAAGAAATTTTTGGCCCCATGACTTAGGAAGAAAAGCGTAATGCTGAATACTATGTCAGACAAAGAGACCTGCAAAATTTTTAATTGTTTGGAAAAGTAATAAACGACTTTAAACGATCTGAATTTGATAGTTCTTTAAGTAACATACGCGGTTTGCGAAAGTCAGACATGGATTTCCAACTGGGATGCAGTCACTAACATTTATAGATTTGTATGCACATATATGTCAATTTCGGAATAAAAAACAATCTTCTGCAGCTTAAGCCGTAAGGTGCATAGCTGATACTAAAATTCCAAAAAATATACTTACATATGTGTTTGTACATTAGGGTGCATCACAAAAAAAAGTTGCAGGTTTTCCAACGGAGTTATAAAATTTGTTTAATTTTAAGGCATCCGCCAAAGCATTTCGTACAAGTATTTACGTGAGCTAGACCGATGTGAAAATACCTCCAAAAATCTAATTATTTTTATAACATTAATCAACTTTTCAAATATTTTTATGCAGAGCTTTCAAGCTTCACCCCTTCTATCTTCTGATTTGATTTTTTAGAAAAAAAATTTATAAAAATTAATTTTATCTATAAACAAGTAAGAAAGTCTAAGTTCGGGCGGAGCCGAACATTAAATACCCGGCGCAAGTATTAAATATATGTTTTCCACCTTTCCGAAAGCTACCGCTACATGATAAGCCGGGGTGTATACATTTTAAGTAAATTAGCGTCCTTAAATTTCGAAATATTGAAATTTCAAGCATATCTGAAATTTACCGTTATATGAAAAGCGGCCTCAATTTTAGTCCGATTTCAACAATTTTCAACGGTTTGCTTTTATGTGGCAAGCACAATAACCATACCGAGCTTGGTACAAATTGCTAGAACGGCTAGCGAGATACATATCACAAGTGGGCGGTGCTACGCCCATTTTCCAAAATTTTGTCATAAACGTATTTCTTGGTAAAGAATTGTTGCAATCATCAATTTTGAATAAATTAGCTTCAATATTTACTGATTTATCGAAGATTTTGTATTTCTCGAAATTACCGTTATATGGGATGTGGGCGTGGTTATTGTCCGATTTTAGAAATTTTCGGCCATTTGTTATGTTGTACCAGGACCAACAACTGTGCCAAGTTTGGAAGAAATTGGTGTAGCGGTTACCAAGATATACACATGTAACCATAAGTGGGCGTGGCTACGCCCATTTTCCTAAAATTTACAATATTCTTATTTTTCGTCTAAAAATTATTGTAAATATCAATTTTGAGTGAATTATCTTCAGTAGTTACTAAAATATCGCAGTTTTCGTATTTCTGGAAATTACCGTTATATGGGAAGTGGGCGTGGTTAAAGTCCGATTTCGCCCATTTTCAATACCAACCTACCTTGGATGAAGGGAAACCTACATACCAAATTTCGTTGAGATATCTCAATTTTTGCTCGAGTTATCGTGTACACGGACAGACGGACAGACGGACAGACGGACAGACGGACAGACGGACGGACAGACAGACATGGCTTAATCGATTTCTTTTTTCATCCTGATCATTTATGTATACATTTGTCTATATCTATCTCGATTCGTTTTGGCTGTTACAAACAACCGTTATGTGAACAAAATTAATATACCCTTGTGCACAAGTGCGCTCGGGTGTAAAAAAATAAATTTTGGAATAATTTTCTAATAGCTCCAGCTCGCGTAAATCTGTAACCTTTCCCACGGAAGTCTTAAAACATAATAAATTTAACATTTTCAATGGGAGAAGAGAACCAATTTTTTTTTAATGAAGAGTGGTGCACCCTAACGTACATATCTACACATTACGCTACCAGTTCAGCGCTGTCGATTCACTGCTGCAAGCAATGATAAATGTTCGCATTCAAATTGGCCACAAACAGATTGCAATCACGTGCAGCCGCTACTAGCCGCTTGTGGCAACACTCAATGCAGCAACGACGAACTTGGCCTTAGAAAACTGGGCCAGAGCCAACTGCGTCTCGTAGAGGCATTTTGATTTGCCACAGCGGACGTCTTTAATTCATTTTGTGCTGGGGCGGTCAAAAATATGTACTCGTTCAAACATACATACATACATACATATCTCCATACATAATTACCTATTTGTTTTTGCTGCTAATTAACTGGCCTTTTTCTTTTAATTGTAGGACTTTCACTGTTGCTGTTCAGCGCGGGCACTTGGGTAAGCGAAGTTTTTGGACTTTATTTACATCAGGCAATGCCCAGCGCAGGGCACATTCTTATGGAATTCTGCCAGCGTTGGGCATGACTGATTTACATAGAATATTAATTTCTCTTTCACCCTCTCTTTCTCCCACTCTCTTCCAGGCACAAAGCGGTTACAATTATGCGCGTCCCGAGATCTCTAATGTTGCCGGTGGCACCACTGGCAGCTCAAACGCCTTGCGTCCATTAGTTCCTCTCGGCAGCAATGCCATTACTGCGCCTACAAACGCCGCAGTCGGCTATCCCTCAACCGCTGGCAGCGCTTATGGCGGCACAGTAGGCGCCGCTGCATCTCCATTTGGTGGCTTCGGCGCACAACCTACAGCACTCGGCGCAACCGGCCCAACCGGCTATAGCGGCAACACAGGCGCCTCTACACTACCAGTGGGCACAGGATTTAACGCAGCAAAGCGTCCCATTTTAGGCGCTCAGCAGCGCGGTGGCAGCGCACAATTTGGCGGCGGTCTGACGAATCTGGCGGGCGGTCAGTCAGCCTACAGCAACGCAGCGCGCACTTCTGGACTCAATGACGTAGACTATAGTGGCGAAGGTGACTACTCTGCCATACCGGGCGTGCCGGCTGTCGATTATCCAGTGTACGCGCAAGTGCCTCAAACCAATTTCGATTGTACGCAGCAACTGCCCGGCTATTATTCGGACGTTGAGGCGCAGTGTCAGGTCTTTCACATTTGCGCGCTCAATCGCACCTACTCGTTTCTCTGTCCGAATGGCACCATCTTCAGCCAGGAAACACTCGTTTGCGTGTGGTGGAATCAATTTGAATGCGGCACCGCACCTGCGCTTTACGCCAACAACGCCTACATCTACGATTATGGCAATGAACAACGCAACACCGCTGGCGCATACAGCAATGCGGGAGCCACAGCTCAATTGGGTGCGCGCCAACCGGCTAATTATCCAGGTGCCGCTAGTGGTAGTGGCTTGCGCGCTACAAGCGCTACGCTACCAGCAGGCGGCGGTGGCATTTTTGGCGCGGGCAATTTACGTTCAACCGCTTACGGCGCTGTGCCCAGCACAGCAACACCAGTGCCATCGACCGCGGGCTATAATGCAGGCGCTGCCGCCAGTGCAGGTCGCTTCTCAGCCGCAGCACCTACCGGCGCTCAAGCCTTTAACAATGCTGTTGCACCAATTGCATCAACCCAAGCTAGTTATGGATCCGGTGTTGGTGTTGGTGTCGGTGTGACCGGCGGCGCGGCCAATTCCGGAGCGAATAGCAATCGTGAATATCTACCACCTTCGCAGCAGCAACGTCGGCCCTAAAATTGTGAATTGTAAATAGGCGTACCTGAAAAAAAAATCCACTCCCCACGTAATGGACCACTGGCACTTGTACCCGGTTTTTTTTGTTGTTCCTGCCGCCGCACATCCGTACCACCGCTTAGGTTGTACTGCGTAGTTTAAATTCTAATTTTTAGATTTAATCATCATTTATGTAAAACTACTCCACTATTTTCAATTCATCAAACTAACCCTAACAACACTTTTATAAAGGCATGTCTACCTTTTCAAATCCCACAACGAACTTCTCTCTCTCTCTCTCTCTCTAGTTTAAGTTTGCGAATCTCACTTTATAAATATTAGTACGATTTTATGCATTTTTTACAAAATAAAGTACTCAAATACTTAAAGATTTTATTTTATAATACTCGCAGCAAATATTAAAGTATACCTTTTAAGTTTTTCAATGATGATTAGGTTAAGTTAAGCGAGCTGCACTTGTCAAGAGTACACTCAGTGAGCAATAATTAACGGACACTACCCATTTCTTGCATTGCCTCTCATGTGGATTTAAGGTCCGCCCATCGAGCGAAGACCAGGGTGATCGCTATACTCTGCATGTGTCCAAAAATCTCGGAGAGAACTCTCGGTTTTCCCAAGTCTTGTAGCAGACCCTTCAACCGTGCGTGGCGTTTCTTAGCGATCCCACATAGCAAGCGACCGACCAGGTAAAGTTTTTGATATGTGCGCGCCAATATAAAATATTTAGTAATGAGCAGACGCATCTCTGGAAGGATATATTTTCATTGTAACTGCATACGATGGGCTCGATTATAGCATGGCTCTGGAAGCAGCTTTTTTTTGCTGTGCAGTGACGTAACATTCCTGGTTTAACGACGTGAAATACAACTTCTTCGGAGCTAGTCAAAAATGGTCTCTAAAGCTAGTCCTATGTCGGTTCTTAGAGAAGTGCACTCAGAGCTCTTCATAGCCGGTGAAAGTTCTCAATACTGCAGCAGCCGCAAATTCGACTCTCAAAGCAGGAAAATCAAAATTGTTGCAGCAAACCCTCTATGCGCACAACAAGATCAAGACTGACTTAGATGTCAACACAGATCAGATTACATCATTCTGAGATCTTCGTTCGAGGATTCCTATACAATTTTCAACTAGGGAACTAAGTATGTAGAGAGGAAAAAGACGCTGCTGATGCTATTGGTGGCAGAGAATTGCATTTCTACCTACATCGCTAGCTCAACGATTGAAAGAGAGAGAATCTGCAGATTAGGCAATCCGTCTTTGCTAAAGAGATTTTCCAGAGGCTGAATGCTGCCTAAACGCAAACGATGAGCCGTTATTCCGAACTGAGGTGTTTTCAATCCTCAAGATCATGAACTACGTGGTGGATATTAAGTAAAGATGCAGGATTTTACATACATATCTGTCGTGCACTAAAGGCGTTAACTATCCCTTGGACTACTTCTAGGCGGATGCGGCAATGCAAGACTCGACTAAATTTTTTTGGCAGCAACTGGTGAATTGACAGCTGACCATTGGGCTAGAGAGGGCACAGATCAGAGATTCCCGGGTCCGCAGCGAGTTAGTCATTGGGAAGATGGGAACGCATACAACTTGTTAAATTGCTGACTGTTTTTTGTGGCACAAACACCTGATTGTGATCAGCATACATGACGATCCCTTTTGCCTTTCCTATCTTTAAAAGAATGAGATGGCCGAACATCTTTCGAGCTTCTAGTCCACCTCTATAAGATTTGGTATGAGGTTTTTGGCAGCGCTGAGTTGAGCTGCTCAGGCTTCGATTTCATGCCTGGCAAAATTGTGTTGGTATCAAAAGGTCAGCTATCCTTGTTCCATTCCAACTCCTTTAGTTCACTCTTCTCTTAAGATTTCTCGTTCGGCATACACAACCGCTAACGAATGATATTATAATTTTATTTTTAATAAACATTAAATAAAAGTCTTACAAGCATAATAACAGTTTAAATGAAATTGTCCAAATAAAATTAATGGATCTGGATGATTTTTTTAATCTATCTATTTTTTTTTTCTAATATATATTCTCCCCCCGCGCCAGTATTCATTAACGTCGACGCCAACGTTGATGGCGACGCAGCAGTGCGATCTGCGCATTCATCTTGCGCGCCATAGCTCGCACCTGATCGAGATCACGCAAGTGCCGGCCGTATGGTGGACCCGCATCCTCACGACCTGCCAACTTGCGTTTCTCTGCCTTCTTCTCAGCATCCGCCACAGATTTATCGATTCGTTGCTTAACGTTGCGCTTCTTCGGATCATAGACACGTTTCTCACAGCAACTGCAACATGTACGCTTACACCAGCGACCCCAACTGCCGAATTCAACTCGAAGAAATTCATAAAAGCCCAGCTCACTCGCCTCCTCATCGTCTGGTGTATTTTTGTTCTCCGCAAAGTAGTCGCAAATCAACGTAATGAAAAGATTCAGCAAAACAATGGCAATTACAAACATTAGGAGCGCATACAAAATGAAACCGAGCGTCAAGCCGCCATAGGTTAGATCGTAGGGACTAACAGTGCTGCTGAAGCCAAATGAGTAGCTCATCGAGGCGGCGAAACTTCTGAATAAGTGCGTAAAGTGTTCGCTGTCATTGCCATTGATTATGTACGAGCTGATGCCAAAAGCGATTAGCCATATAACGATGATCACCAGCAGCGTGAGTAGCGCAAAGCGGGCGCGATACAGCGTGCGTGTGAAGACACGAAAAGGTTTGGCGAACTGAAAAATCTTCCACAGCCGCAAGGTGGTCAAGCAAATGAGAAAACCAATCATCAGATTGGCTAGATAGTCGATTTGGGCTGGCACGCGAAAATCCACAAACTCCAGCTTCATCGAGTCCTCGAAGCGCGCCATTAACGCTGCCACCTTGGCCTCGCGTACAATAATCAAAATCAGGATGAACAAATTCAAAGCAATTATCACAAAGTCCACAACATTCCAGGGCGACGAGGACATTTTTGTTTTGTAGAGCATATTCAAAACCAAATGTTTGGCGAAGTATATCAAGGTGAGAAGGTACAAGAGGAATACGAGCAACATTATGCCGGGTACATTATCTAAATTCATCAGCAACTCAACACTTTGCACATCGACATGTGACAGCACATTTCCGAAGGGTGTATACTCCAATAGAATCGTGCAGACGCTAAAGATATTCGAGTCGACATTGTAGAGCGTAAAATCGATAAAGACACCTGCAGTGCGCGCGTCAATCCAGTTCGATGCTTTCAGATATTCCAATATTTTCAGGCTATTGTTCAAGTCGCGCGACAAAAAAGTCACATAACCGTTATTCTCTGCATACGTATGCAAATTGCCGTAATGATGACGCGGCGTAAATATATTCCAATCTACTTGTCCCTCCAACCACGGTCCGTAAGTGTGTATATACTTGCTGATGTAGTGCAGCTGTTCGTATGGCAAACGCCAACGTGGCATAAAATTTCGCTCATCGAAGCTAGGCGTGTCGAGACCGATATGCTCATCCAAGCGCCGCACTTGTCTCAGCCGCACAACGCCCAATAGCTTAGCTATATTATATTGTATCCAGCCGGGTTCTTCTATAACCTCCTCATTGTAGTCGCGACCCTGATTGAATGCTTTTACCACAATGCGTCTTATATAATCGTAGACATCATTCGGCGTGTGCACATAATACAGTCCGGCAGCATCTAAACGCTTTTCCAGGAAAACCGTTTGAAGCGTATGTGTATTGTAGTAGGTAAGGTAATCGCGCGAGCCGACCACCAAAAGCATTAGCAGCAGAAAATAGAGTCCATAGAGCCGCAATTCGTTGATAATCAGTTTGTATTTGAGATTGAGCGACTCATTGTAGTGCGCTGAGGTAGCGTGCATGGCTGCTTCGTGGCTAGCTAGCTGCAGACGCACCAACGCGTCTTCATCGTAGTTGTTAGTGGCTGCAGAGCGTCCCACATCCGGTCCTTCCTGTATGGCTGGTTTCTTGCGCAATGCGGCATAACAGGCGTATCCAAGAAATTTGATGAAGTCGCCAATGAGGCAATGGAAAAATAACACGACGACAATGACGAAGAGTAGCGCCCTAAATTTGCGTGACTCGTGCAGGAAGCCGGACAGGCAGATGATCAAGATTAGGCAGATGAAAACAATTAAGTTGCATACCCCGAAGAGAATAAGTGTCTTGCGACGCGACTTCATAACGCTTGTATTGTGTGATTTGTAGAAAATCTTAAGTGAAAAATATTTTTCTGTTGATGCGAATGACAAATTTTTCACAATAAAAACAAAACATATGGAACTCGTTGACTTTGAAATGGAACAAGGTTAAGTACTTTCATAAAACTTGTTCACAGTGATGTACTTATGCACAATACAGGTTTGTGCTAAAAAGAGTTAAAAACTCATATTCTTCAGAGAGGTATATTTCTTGGGACATACAGGCTAACTCCTTCACCACGGGAATATCCACAAGGAGAACCAAAGCATTCCTTCAGCTTAGTAGTCATAAAGTAAGAACTGTTACAAGTTTTCTTACTGGCCCCTACAAGGTAAAGGAAACACTTGTCAAAGATAGGAGTTGTTAATCCTCACCAGTATGGATTGAATCTTGGGCAAACAAAAAAATAAGCACCGAAAAACTGGAAAACTTTCTAGTATGCTTTTTACTCATGTTTCTTCCCTTTCAATATAAAAATATTCCTTATGCCCCTATCTGTATGTATCAATGACGACGAGCAGGAGATTTTAGTTTGTGTGAATCCGTATAAAATCTTTAATACTTATACCGCTGATGCGTTTTGATTGTGACTGATCTATGTATAAATAGAGCAAAGACCACTATAGAGAGCTTCAGAAAGCTTTAAAAAGCTTCTCTCACGGTAAAAATTTCGGTAACTATATTAGCTACCGGTCCAGTGAGAGCATTACGAGCATTTTAATGACATGTACATAGTTAAGCGCATAAAAATACATGGATTGCCCTAGCTTGGCCTAGGGCCTGGTGAAAAGACTCCCGACCCAACGCCCGTGGGTGGACAATGAAAGAAAGCGCACCTACGAACACAATGGATGGACCAAGTGTATAAGGACCTGTCTGCACTCGAGGAAGTACAATGACGAACGGTTGTAGAGCCAAAAAAGGAGAATGAAAAAAGTGAGAACTTTTACCCTGAACGCGCTCATATAAAATCGGCTGAAAACTTTGACAAGCCTCTCCCACAACGTGTGTTTTTTTTACTCATCCAATTTTTGTGCGTATGAAATATGTATATAGAAAGCTTTAAAAAGCTCCATTGGCCGAATACGTTTTGAACGTGATTTATGTACATAAAGAGCAGATACCACCAGAGAGAGCTTCAGAAAGCTTTAAAAGCTCCTTCCGCGTGATGTGTTTGGTAGTGTCGGATTTATATGAAGAAATGCCATAAAGTTATAAAAGACTTTAAAAATCTTTGCACCCGGGGTAAGGGCCGTTTCCACCACTTCCTGCTAAAAAATGTATCGACTTTTTATCGATAATTTTACAGGCAGTCTAGAAAACAGCCCTAAGCATGTCTACACAAAATGTATGCATAGCTTTAGAAAACTTTGCACGCAGACAACGCGCTGCTTATCATCGTTTTATTGCCAATTTGCCAACGAATTATGGGCGTTTGAATGCAATTGGGATGAAAACTTTTAATATTTCCGAACGAATGAAAAAAATGTTGATATACAATTCACACGCTATCCTATAATTGTGCACGCTACTGTATTATAAAAGGTACATATCGTCACCTGAAATGCAAAAAGACGTAAAAAACATCGTCGCTGAAATACAAAAGGTCGTAACTAATAAAAAATTCAAAATTCAGTTTTTGATTAATATCTTTGATGGATTTAATCGAATTATAACTCCCACATCATATGAAAAAAATAAAAAATATGAGTCACGACTTTAACCATTTTAGTTACGTTGGTGTTACGTCTTTTTGCATTTTAGGTGACGATATGTAATTATATGTGTACATGTGTATGTATACGCGCAACTACCCTGCGGGAAATGCATCTAACTATAAATTAATTCTATATTGATTAGGAAGGAACTAAAGGCCACTATATTTCCTTTGAGGAAAGCTAACTATATTTGTAATGGCCATGGCCACGTTAGTCAAGGGTGGTTACCTCTGCATTTCATGTAACTAACTTGTAACTAACTGCTTTTGGACATAAAATATCAATTAGGAAAAACAAAATATTTTTGATTTTTTTACTTTTTATTTATTTACTCTATTTTATTACATTTCATACATGTTTACATATTCTGCTGTAGGTGGGCCCATATTCGAACTCCGTCAGAGATAACTTCAAAATGATAATGTGAAATTTCGATCTACCTTTTATTTGTCCTCAATTCGAAAAAGTATTCGTGAAGCGCAGGATATTTAAATAGAAACGCATTTAAAGAAAATAATCTCCCGATTGCGTCTGCATTACTCATGCATTACTTTTCAATTAATTTCAAGTTAGATTTTTATAGCTAACTACAAGTTATATATTTTATAGAAATCCCGCAAACAAGCTAACTACAAGTTGGTTATTTTTTATCAATTGATATTTTTTTCTGCAGGGTAATTTTTCGCAAGATTCAAAATGAAGCTGAGCACGCTTTGCTTGTTTCAGTAGCTTTCGGAAACTCAACTTTGATGGAACAAGTGCCAAGCGTTTAGCGGCTTCAAAAGCCAGCGCGTAAGAAAATTAATTAAACAATTAAGAAAGAAAATAAAATTGTGTACGCCTATACATATTTGTATAAACATACTATATATGTATGTATGCGTATGAACGTAGTTCATATATTTTTATAAAGAAATAGTGTTTTTTTTTGTTGTTTGGCTGTATTCGCTTTGCTAATTATGCGCCGCCCGATGACTTCAACATGCAGTACACTAATAAATATTTGTTTGATATCATTATTGGCGGTATTTAGCAATCGTTTGGGTGAGTGTGGAATATTTGCTTTGAACCTTCCCGAAAATCGTACTGGTTTAAATTGTTTTATTTGGTGCTTTCCCCGAAAGTATTAAATGACAGCTGGGTTTTTTATTGTTTTTTTTTTGTCTTTACGCGCATCTTGTGTTATTATTAGCTTCTTTTTGCTCTCAAAGTAGTGCTTTAGAGTAATTAAAAAAATTTAAACTCTTAACTGGTTTTCTAGTAAAAAAAAAAGAGCGCGAGAAAGGGAGTTGAAAAGATAACAGAGAGAGAGAGAGAGAGATAAGAAAAATCACTGAGCGCAGCGTTCATACATATAAATATTTGTAAACAAAAATTAATGTATGCCTAAATAATTACATGTGCACAAATACATATTTAATTTTTTTTTCACAAAACTTTTTTTTAGTCCTTCTTAATCAATCAAAATGTCGATGTTTGCACTTTGTTATCGGCATGCGGAGGTGGCTTATTATCGGCAAATTTCCCGCGTAATTCAATAACAACATCGAGAAATCAGTAAATGCTAATCTGATTTAGGTTCCAATGAAATTGAGTGTTTTAAAAGTAATTTAAGAGAGATTAAAGAATTTTTAAGTCCCCTTATTTTTTCTACGAAATCTTATTTTCGCTTTAGTGGATTTTCTTCTTTTTATGAATTAAAATACGTGCGGCAACCGTCATAGAGTGGCATCGTCAATAAAATGGAAGAACTGGTGTTTTTTGTTAATGTCTTTTTTAGTTTTTCGCTGTTTTCAAAAGATTACTTAGTTTTGATTTTAAAACTAACATATGTATTTACATACATAGTATGTCTGCTGCAGTGGGCAACTAAAATTTAAAAAGAAATCACAACTAAAACAAAAAAAATTAACAAAAAACTATTATAAAACAAGTTTCTAAAAATTAAATGAAGATTAACAAAAATATTTTTCTTTTTAAGATAATAAAATGTAAATATTAAAAGAAAATTAAATTAAAAATACATAGATAAATTAAAAAAGAGTTCCTAAAACTTAAAAAATAAAATAAATAAAATATATTATTTGAAAATAAATAATCTAAAAAATAAAAGAATTAAAAAATAAAAAAGGTCCTAAAAATTAAATGAAATTAAAACAAATCCTCTTAAAATCATTTTAAAGTAAAATAAGTTCTATTCAAAAATTTTATTGAGCTCGATGTCGTTTGGCTTTGTAATCCAAAGTCGGTAGTTCATATCCCAGTGACCGCGGCTAATGAGGTCTGACGAGGGGATGTGGTGATCTCCGAAATAGCAGCTATAACTTCTAACTTTGTAAATTATTATTGCTTTTCCACAAAATTTTTCATAAAAAACAGCCTCAAGCTAAATAAATTGTTGAATATAATTGTTATAAAGTTATAAACAGCAAAAAACAAATGAAAAATAAAATGAAATAAAACTAAAAAATATATTTTTCGTTTTAAAACAATAAAACCTAAAGTTAAAAAAAAAAATACATTAAAAAAGGAAGAAATTAGTTAAACAGGAGAAAAAGATACATGTTTCTAAAATGTAAATGAAATTTAAAAAAATATGTATTTTTCTTTTTATAACGATAAAATCTAAAAATGAAAATTAAATCGTAAAAGAAAATCAATAAATAAAATAACGTCCTACATATTAAACGAAATTAAAACGAAATGTTTTTCTTTTCAAAAAATATAACCTAAAAATTAATTGGAAAAAGAAAAAATTAAAATTAAAAAAACGAATATTTAATATAAAATAGGTTTGCTAAAAATTTTATGAAATTAATTAATATTTTTTTTTAACGATATAATCTTGAAATACATGAATTCAAAAGGAAAAAGAAGTATCAAAATAAGAAGAAAATATAATAATAATACGTACATATGTTAGTGTTTGGCCAAGCTTTTCCTCCTATTTGTGGCGTGCGTTGTCACACAAAGGGGAGGAAGGCAGTTACATGTACCTTCCTGGTTCACATTCGTCCTATGTAGCTTGGATGAAAAAGCACCTCAGACAGCTTAAAACTTTCTATAGTAAGTAATACATACTAATAGCCAGGCCGTGGGCCCACATTGTGCATATTTTGTCCCCAATTAGGAATGGTGAATACTTCATATTTAGTTTGGGTACTATTCGTTTCCCTTCTATTAAGAACTTCTTTGACGAATGAGTCCTTTCCGAATAATGACCGAATAGTTGGAAATGATTTGGAAAGGCGGTATCTTGTCGCGATGAAGAAAATCAGTTGTATAGCTGGATATAGTCCAAAAGACCAAAGGCAACTGCCGATTTAATTGACCTACATACATACATACTTTGTTTATTTTTTTTTTTTAACTCATCGACATATGTTCTTCATTCTTCTTAGCTCGAGCCCAATGCGATTGGACCTGTGATAATGGCGAATGCATCGATAGTGAATTTGTTTGTGATGGCATGCGGAATTGTCGCGATGGTTCGGATGAAAGTATTGAAAACTGTTTCGTCAATGCGACGTGTCCTTCTTATGCATTTCGTTGTGCTTATGGCGCCTGTATACAGGGTTCTAAGCGTTGTAACAAGCAACGCGACTGCGCCGATAACTCTGACGAATTACCCTTCATGTGCGAGATGACGAGGGATGAAGTGGAAGAAGTTTTACGCGGTAGATGTGGGTAAGTCGAACAAAAACAACAAACTGCTTAATGCATACATTTAAGAATGCATTTTCATACCAAAGAGATTCGGAAATGCAATGCGGTACCGGTGAGTGTATAGATAGTGAAAAGGCTTGCGATGGCGTACGCGATTGCACACTTGGTGATGACGAGACATTGGAGAAATGTGCACCCTTCGGATGTCCATCGTACGCACACAAATGCGCCTATGGCGGATGCATTGCAGGCAAAGCCGCCTGTAATGGAACCGTAGAGTGTCTGGACGGCTCTGATGAATCGTATGCGCTGTGCGGTGGAAAGCGAAAAAATTCGAGTACCACTGGAGCGGGCATGGTTTATTTCCCAACAGATAGAACTATGGCTGCTACAACAACAAAGGCGCCAACAAAACCACCAGCCACATACGCCGACCCCGAATTAACTTTGCCGGTTAACGATAGATGTAAAATACCGGAAAGTCTTGCAAATGTAATTATCAGAGACGAATTGCGTGGCACAACTGTGAGAG
Organism: Rhagoletis pomonella; assembly: GCF_013731165.1. NCBI lineage: Eukaryota > Metazoa > Arthropoda > Insecta > Diptera > Tephritidae > Rhagoletis > Rhagoletis pomonella. The sequence goes on from NW_023461393.1 coordinate 15,680, forward strand.
TCGGCGCAAAGGTGCCGACAAATACAATTGTCAGTTTCGCTTGTCAGCCGGGTTTCTACTTAGTGGATGGTGTTAAGCAAATGTATTGCCAAAACCGAGGCTGGCAGAGCAATCTGCCGAGTTGTACTAGTAAGTAATTTTGCATGGAAGAGCATAACAGAAAGGTATCCAGTACTAAGCGACAGTGTTAACTTTTTTGTTTACTTCTTTATCTTTTGTAGAATTCTGCAATGCAACCGTGCTGCAAGAAGGCGTTTCAACAAAAGCTATTTGCTACACCGACGATGGGCTTGTGCCATGTAAAAATATTCAACCGGGCACACGTGCCGATATCCGATGTGAGACGGAGTATCGAGTCAGGGAGTAAGCAAACAAATCAAAAAAATATGAATTAAATTAAATAATTTACTAATTACGAAAATTCTACGTTTTCCTTTAGAACATGGCGAGATACAACCATGCAGTGCACCAACGAGTATAAGTGGAATAAACCAAAATACTCATGTCAAATGCGTTGCGGCTATGTACAATTGCCGTCGATAGCATTCGCCAGTCAAGGACGCATGGTTAATGTAACGGAAGCACCCTGGCATGTGGGTATCTACAGTAAATTTAATGAAAAGGATTTTAAGCGCACTTGTGGTGGATCCATAGTTTCGGCGCGCATTGTTGTTTCAGGTAAAGCCAATGCACTCCATTACTTTAGATTCGCTTATTTCACAAAAACCTACAGACATATCTAGTACCTCTAAATGTCACACAACAGGGGCACTTAGTAGCATTGTTCGCGGATATTTCCAAGAATTTCATCCTTATCTTAAAATAGTAATTCTATTTAGAGAAGGTAAACTGAGTAGAGAATTGAGCGCTCATATGGCATTGCAAGGAAGAATCATTTTGATACTTGGCAGTACTTGAAAATGCTACATACATCCTCAATAGTTAGTCCTTTTTCTTCTTATTATTATTATTTGCCTCTACAACCGTTCGCTGGTTGGGGGCGAGACCAAAAAACTCCGCAATCCAATTGCATCTGTCCCTTGCGAGGTTGCGCCAGTTGTACTTCCCGAGTGCAGACAGATCCTTTTTCACATAGACTTTTCGTGAGCGCGCTTTCTTTCGTTGTCCATCTATAGGTGCCCACGCGAGCAGAGTCACAGATCTAGGGTAGAATAGTTCTTTCGAAAGCACCTAACGCCTTCTCATCGACATCGCCTATGACGGGCATATTTTTACGAGCGTAATTTTTGTGCGTCGAGAAGAGGTTCTGCTTTGCAATTGCCTACCGAGCCCAAAGTAGCACCTAAAGCAAAGTAGCAATAATTGTAAGTACGCGCAAATATCAAAAAAAAAAAATCGCCAAATTGGCGCGAAATCGCGAAATCTGGACACTCTGCTGTTCATTGACGAAAGCAATCAAACTTGGGTTCGCCGAGCTCGTTACCAAGAATGATAGAATACAAGATTGCGCATTCCTGCGGGTGATGACGTCAACATAGCAACGAATAGAAAAGAGTAGTTGGAGATGGAGGAGAGAAAGAGTGTTAACCGTCAAACCATGGGGGTCGCCATATTTACATACATATAAACTTCTCTGCATACATACAAACAGTTTGCTAAATGACGTCACATGAACAACTGATTCTGTCAAATTCGCCAAGAACAAAGTAGCGGTACTGCTGAGTGCGCCACCTCTGTCTCCCTACATCGTGCTCGTTACAGTAATTCCATCATTGAAAAAAGATCATAGGCATATACATATATGTAAATATTTAGATAGGGCTTTCTTCACATTTTGTACCTCAAATTTCCACGGAGCTTAAAAAATGGCTCTTGGTCTCCACCCAGTGGTCATTCTGGTAGTCTGCACTAGCTGTAAACTCTGCAAATACAAATCAGCAATATTTATACTTTCCGTCTTGCTCTCTGTATCGCGCAGCTGCACATTGCTTCTGGGACGAAGCCAACTTGGAAATATATCCAACGAGACTATACAAAGTCTCTCCTGCACAACTAATATCCGTTTATATCATCAATGAAGGCTCTGATGTTACTGAGATATATGTGCCATCAAAGTAAGACTTTATTAAATATTTCAATTAATGGCAAGCAAATTTACATACTAAACTTTTGCTTAATATTTTCAGCTATAAAGATCGCGTTGGCTATTATGAGGATGATCTGGCAATCGTTAGACTGGTGCAGCAATTCAAATTTAGCGACACAATTAAGCCAATATGTTTTGAATACAAAAGGCTGGCCGCTGCAAGCATAGAAACTGGAGAATTGGGTTTCATTGTCGGTTGGGGG
>NW_023461393.1:22989-26360 GCF_013731165.1 Rhagoletis pomonella
AAAAACTCAGCTGTCGCCCCAACACCACCTTGTTAGATACACATTGGCATATACGCACGAAAATGGCTACTGTGAATAGCTTTGGGGCAGAACCGTTAGAAAATTTTAGTTCGAGCGTGCAATTTTAGCATAGAAACTTGTCGTAAAACGTTACACCTTTTGTTAAAGCTTAAGACGCCAGCTAAAAAAATATACAAATTGTATTGAATACTACAACAAAATCTATTTTTTTGGTGACAAAGTAATTCAATTTTCGCACCTACACAGAACATCCCTATAGAGCGTGTAAAATACCAGTCATGCCACCGAAAGAAGCAAAACAATGTAAGACCAGGAATCAACTTCAAGAGCATTTGGTTGCGGAAGTTAACACTCAAAGATATGAAGCTAATGAAGCACATATGAAAGTGGTACAACAATTGCTTGGATGGGCCCTTTTGAATGGTCTTGGGTCGTGTACCGAAGGTATAGGAATGCTGCAACCTATGAACAACCAATCTAGCCAATGTGGAGATAATGTTCAGGGGGCGAGTTTGTCAAAAAAAGCTCGAAAGCGTTTGCGACGTCGGCAACGAGCAGAAGCTGAAAGTGCTGCAGCTGTACGCGCCGGAGCTACTACGCCAAAGGTTAATACAACTGAGTCCGTTGGACCAAAGACGAAAGAGCAACCTCCAAACGTGCCGGTACAAGCCGGTATGCTCCATGATCTGGCTGTACAATTTCGCAGTGAAATTTGTGTATTAAAAATGCTTTTTGATTCTGAATTACAAGAGAACCCGGAATCAACACTTAAAAATAAACCAATTGTAGCGGAGATAAATATAAACAAGAGTCTACTTTCAAAAGGAGCTATCAAATCTATACGCACCACAATCCTAAGGACGATTGAAAACTATCAAGTATCTAAAAAAAACAACACCCTTATTTTATAGCATGACAAACAATAATACATACATAAACATTTTATGTGAAGATGAATATGCATTTGAGTGCTTAAAAAATTCCGTTGTGCAAATGAAGAGCTTAGGCAGAGTATGCTTGTCCACTTTAGAACCGAATGCGGGCCGTTTGTATTGTATGAGTGTCATTTATACGGGACTTATTGATGATCCAATGAAATTCCTATTGCATGTGCGTTTGCAGCATCCGAAAATACGCACTGATTACTGGATTATTGCGAGCAGCAAAGTATGTACAGGAACGCACGAAACCCAATTCTTGTTTCTGGTGGACGAGCTGTCGGCACTGGCGCTGGAATATCAATATCGTTATAGACTTTTTATTTGCTTAGAGGAAGCGTTGTTCCACAACCATGGACAGTTGCCGAATTTGTTTTAGTATCGAATGGATCGACGTATGTACATGGCCTAATACACACCTATGTATTTTTAATGGATATGTACGTACTATTATGTTAAAAAATGCTGTTATCCTTTCGAGATAAATTTCCATAACTTTTAGCTTCTAATATATTTACATATGTATGTATGTATGGAGTACACAATTTTTTTTCAAAAATCTTATGAATAAACGCAGTTCACACATCGAACCCATTTGGGATATTATTTAGCAAGTTTTGTTAAAATAAACATCATATATTAAATTACTTAATATTTTGCTACACACATTATCGAATTAGCATTTATTAACCAGAGCCTTGTAAAAATCAAATTTCGTACAATTTTTATGTTTCGTTGTAGCCTTTACTGAGCTCTCTTTAGCTCGCAAAACTGTTTTGCAAAGAGGTTCGAAATCGGAATTAATATACTGGTGTCTGCCTTTTTTAATTTTCGGTTCAGCTTGCTTTGGCACCGGTATGATTGGGTTAAATACCATCTGCGTACTATCGAATTGATCATAAAGTTCGTGGGAGGTACTGAGAATAAATAAAATAGATTTAAAATATAAATAACAATCGCCCAAGCTATATCGATCACTCACAGTTTGCCAATTTCCGGCGGCAGCGCACCCTCTCCCGATGCCGGCACACCACTTGCTATATGCATGGCCATCTTTCGCACCGTTGGGTGATAATGACGTGAAAGCAAGGTCAACTCGTAAAGCGCTGTACTTGCCGCATTGCAATACTCGGGATCCTCTAACTCTGGATCATAGTTACCGGATCCTACGCTAGTATCTGTATCAAGTAAAATATCCAAAATTGATGTCAATTGGAACGTTGTCTTTATAGTGCCGAGTGTTGCCAGGGTGCCGTGATGCAGTAGATGCATGCTGAGGGTTAGTAAGCGTTTTATAAACGCCATTAAACGTTGCTGACTCATATTACGCCGCCTTTTCACTAAAACTTCATCCAAGGTGCCAAGTATTATGCGAAAATCGTCGTGATTCTTTCCTGCGTTTACTGTAAGCATATTTCTGTAGAAGTGCTGATAAAATCGAATAGGATCTATATTCAGCACTTCACCCTGACCAGAGAGTATGACAAAAATGGTTTTAATGCAATGTAACTGCTCACGATAACCAAGATCCATTTCTTCCAATATGCGATTCAGCACTTCTATTAAGTCTGAGAAGAAATCCATGTTGATGACGTGGGCAAATCTGGAAGACAAATATCACAGAAAGCGTAACAAATCGTGTTTTAATAATTCCATACAAATCTATTGACATTGACTTACTCTGCTAATCCCTCTAAAATAGCGCTCAGCACTTTCGAAGTTGGATCATTTTTTAAAACACGGAAGTAAATTGTAAAAACCATTTTGGTTACTTCCGTCAGTTTATATAGTTTCGTTTGTTTATTTTCTTCCGCCCGCGTTTCGTCCAACTCCTTATTCACCTCGGTTAATTTCTTCCTCCGCTTGCGCTCCTTCTTTGATAAACTCATCAAACGCTGCCGATGAGCCTCCAACTTTTTTTGCTTCAACTCATTCTCCTTCTCAGCATCTAAGTTGACATTTTTTATCTTAAGCGAAAGCAAGCAACTGAGACATTCCACATGCACATTCGGTAGTTTTGTCTTTATCAAGTGATTTATACGTCTCACAATATACAGTGTCATATCCAATTTCTTATCGTTCGCAAATACTGTGCGGAAACACTTGTTGATTTCTTCTCGTATATTCTGATAGCGGCAGTTCAACATGTAGACCAACAACTGTGCGACATTCTGTACATAATTAAAGTATGGATGTGCGACGAGTATATCACACATACTTTGCACTGCTACTTCGGCCATCTTCACCGACTGTGCGGTGACACGCCCTTGTCCACGTTTATTCACAGCACCTGTTAGTTTTTCAAGTTTCTGCAAAAACTTCTTGAACTGCTGCAAAAGCGCATTTTCGTAAGTCACTCTTTCAAGCGTTGCTTTTCGCACTGAAATATTAACAAACCAAGCATTTTAAATC
>NW_023461394.1:0-26344 GCF_013731165.1 Rhagoletis pomonella
ATAAAAAGGTAAATTAAATGTAGCATAAATTGTGGCGTCCTACGGTGCTTGCGAGCAATAAATGTATTTTTGTTATAAAAACGTGTGGCGCCAGTGCAGAGTTGAGGATGAACATAGCTATTGCAGTGGAATTGAAGTGGATGGGTGGGTTAAAGCGCTTGCTGCTATACTATGTAAATTTATTTAGCTGATGGAGCCATCACATTTACACTATGATTATGTGCATATGTATTAGAGGGCTGCAAAGTTCCCAGCCAAACTGCACTTCTCACATTTAATCGAAAAATAGGAACACATGCTTGCGGTACCCAAAAAAAAAAGAAACAGAAAAGAAAAAGAGACATTTTTGCATTCGTTCGATTTCCAAAAATGGGGTGTTATAATAAAGCGCTTAGCATGTAGATGTGTTTAATTTTTGTTTAAGTGTTGCCACCTGTTAAAAATTTTAGTTAAAATTATTTAATAAGTTAAATCAGTTATTAAAGTATGGGTATTACTATAAATTGGTTTGAAAAGGCTCCATTTATAATAAATACATAGGAGTGTTGCCACCCGTTTAAAACGTCAAATTCAACAAAAATTAAGGGAGTTTGGTAAATGAAATATATACATATTTATGTGCTAAAATATGGGTGTTCGAATTCGTGAAGCAATTTTTTGTGAAGGAAATCAGATCAGCACAGTTCTTTCGAATTTCAAAAAATTAGATGTCAAATTAAGAACCTTGGTTTTATTTTTTTAAGTAAGAACTTTTTTAAAGATACAGGGTGAATTGAAGCAATTGATATCGATAACAAAACTTTTAAAAATATCGATTACAAAATTGATGACAAATTCGTTGAAAATTTCGATAGCAAAATCGATAATAATATTGGTAGCATGGTTGGTAGCATCCATTAGAAAATCGACAAAAATATCAACAACAAAATCGATAAAAATATCGATAACAAAATCGACAAATAGTCGATATCAAAATCGATAAATAATCGATAAAAAATCGATAAAAATGTCAATAACAAATTCGATAAAAATATCGACAACAACCCCGATAAAAATATCGATTATTATATCGATAATTCCCAAGAATCCCGAAAATCTTATTATATTTAATTTTACTTTTTAGGCAGGTGGCAACCCTATTAAAAATATTAACTCTTGATAAAAGCGCACTGAAATGTCTTTTGTTCGATAAAAGCGTTGCAAAATTTTACACCACTTAAATATTTTATTCACTTTATTTTCAGACAGATGGCAACCCAATGTCAAAATTGTGTTTCAATATGCAAAATTTGATGTAGTATGAGGGTAGATATGGAGCATCGTCATAAAAATACCTCAAAGAATCTCATATGTACATATGTATGTGCTTAAATTTATACATGTATATATATAAAAAACGTATAGAAATAAACGTAAATATATTTTATGCACACAAGACATATAATTTTTCTTATATGTATATAAATTATGCTCCCAAACCAAATCTTCCTAAAATACTTGAAAACTTCTCATGAAGGAATCTTTTACTTGCGGAAGTTTCACAACGTAGTACACCTCTTTTATATTCTCTCTTTTTTTCGGAACATATTTTTCTCGAGTACGTTACTTAGTTATTCGACGTTTAGAGGCTATAAGTACTTCTCTTCACTAACCGCCTTCTCAGTGAGAGGAAGAGAAGGAAGCGTATTCGCTAGAAAACTTCAATGTGAAGCCAAATATCTTCCGATGCAGACCTCTAATACGTATTTATGCATGTATTGACGACTGGTGGGGCTGCAATGGCTGGCGCTTTGCAGTGAACAGCTCTATTGCGCAATATCTAATAAAAAAATAAATAAAAATAAAAAATAATAAACTCAACTCGTAAATAGTTGCGCTGCTTACTTGCTGAATCGCTGAAAATTTTAAATGAAAAATAAATTGCAATGCAACTTTTGTGTTTCCTCATTTTGTTGCTGATATTTTTTTCGCAATGCGTTAAATTTAGTTAAACTAAAACTTTTTGCGCTTTGCTAAAATTACAGATGCATTACAGTTTGTCGGGGAGAACGGAAATTTTTTGATAAAGCAAAGTTAATTTTCAGCAAATAAAAAAGTTTTCAAAGAAGGGGCAGAAGGAGCAGCAGCAGCTTTTGGTGCTGGCATGTTTTGCTTAATATTCAGCTAATTCAGTTATATGTAAATTTTATAGAATTCATTATACTGCTGCTGGCGTGCGCTTTAATTATGGCTGCTTGAAATGCTGGTGAGTTGCTTTGTGTTTTCTTATTTGTTGTTTTTTTTTCACCATTCCCAGCCCGATAGTTGTACGCACACATTTCAGCAGTAGTATTTATACTTGTATAGTAAAAATCTATGCATATGTATCTATATAAATTTACATGCATGTTTATACTCACATATTTACATATTTACATATTTACATAAGCATAGTAATTTACCCCCACCACATACAAATTGTATTTCATTTGCATTTTTTCAAAATCAGTGAGCCGTTCAAATGCCAGCAAGCATGGCAATGGCAGCGAAGAAAATGACTACAAAACAGACAACGAAACAGACAACAAGAACTGTTCAAAAACTGTAAAGGAAATAAATAGTTATAAAAAATAAAAATTAAGTAAAAATCGGCAAGTCGCATACTTTGCCTTGGACTCGTTGTCATCTCGGGTAGCCATGTGCTGAATAATTCATTTGCGTATAATTAGTGAAAGCCGACCGATAGTCGATGAGCGACTCGCAGTGGTCGACAGTCGGCTCAGCAACTACAGGCAACAAGCCAAACTACGAGCAAAAGGACATAGGCAACCAACCAGTGTCAGCCTAGGCCAGCTACAACATTCGGGCTGACAAATTTAAAATTCGTTGGTTGTAATGCATGTAATTTAGTTAGTAAAACATAATTACTTTCTGTTGTTGTTTTATGTGTATTACTTTTTGTGGTAAATGGTATTAAAACTGTTAAAAATAATGGCAATGACGTTCAAGCCATCTACGTGTATGTTAGTGTTGGTTTGGAAAGGCAAATGAGAGTGGCTGTTGGCAGTGGGGGGTTAAGTGGGGTGAGACATACGAAAAAAATTAAGAAAATTGTTTGGATGCTAGAGAGCATTTAGATCTTTGCTTCTTCTTTAAAAAAATTAAAATAAAAAAATTTAATTTTGTAATATTTATGTTAGGCTGGGTAAATTTGTATAGGCGATTTTTCGACTATGCGGGTGGGGTAGCAGAGTATTCTACGTGAAATTCTAAATGAATTGGCCCGAGAAACCAGGGGTCTAAATTTAATTTAGAGCTTTTAAAATTGCCAAAATATATAGGTTTTATTTTGAATGCAGTGTCGTAAAAAAGTGTTTGCATTTTTTTTTTTAAACATGGATTTTGTGGTATGAAAAACCCATTTCTGGGCTTATTTTTTCTAAAACATATGTCAGAGGGCGCAATAATTTTTTATTTTTTTTTAACATAACATCGTCAAACGTAAAACTTCAAATTTGCGTCGGTCGCACAATGCGCGTGAAGGGGAAGGAGGGAGAGAAAGTTGCATTACGTGTGATTGTATGAAAAAATAAAAATTTCCAAGAAAAACGGCGATTTTTTTCTTTTAGTATCTAAGAAATTGGTTCCTCAAATCATTTTTTGTTATCAAAAATTCAAACATTTATCTATGGCACCACGGCAAAATAAAACATTGTTATAGAACATTGCACATTAAAAAAAATTGGCCCACCTTAATGCACGTAACAAATGTGATGTACATACTTCGCAACTAGGAATTAAATATTCGGATTTTCTTTTGACATCAACACTCCGATAAGCAAAACGCAGTTGCCCATTTGCAAGGGCATGCCTCCACAACGCACAACAACTTACTCGAGGTTCTTCACCTCAGAAAACTTGAGCTCGCTGAGAGAGGCGAGAGTAACTTAAGGCGCTCTGACCTGGGCGATAAGAGATAAAGCACCCACTCTTCTTGACAGTAGCCCTAATCAACCTACACCACGCGATTGCAGCCACGGACGAAATGGATGATGAATATTGATTTAAGAGCCGTAGACCTACAGAGGTAAATGAAGAGACCTTAAAGGAACACAGAACAAAGTCAGTTGCAGTCCCTCTATTGTCCTGCACCTTAGTCGACATAGAGAGCTTTTGACAATAGAAGAGAAGTGTGCAGTCAGTTATCTGCAAATGGGTGGAAACGTTTCTTCATACTAGACTTGATGAAATCGAATTACAAAAGAGCTATATCTTCTTCTGCATAGAAAATGTGGGAACTTATGTATGTGGACTTATCATCAAGTATCGCATCATCGTTGAAAATGTATATTCCATTTTTAGCCCGTAATGAACCATTTCAAATCCCTTTAATCGGAAACCATATACGCATATTAAACCAATCTGACCACATTGATTCTTCAAAGTGTCAAACTTTTCAATGAAGTATGCGCTCTATATGGTGTACCTGCATACATATGTACATGTTCAGTTGATAGCAGTGTTGTGAAATCCGTAGCTTATAAATAAACAGAAAATAATAAAGAAATTGGTTGCCATAATTTATCAAAAAATATTCACTTCAGCAGTCATAAATCTTGTCATTGCCTTTTTTAAAATTTTTTCTTCTTAACTGCTAGCTATGTTCATATGTATGTTTGTATTAAAGTATACGCACAAACTTTTTAACACAATTGCGTTGGTACACAAGTGTGTATGTATGGATGTGTCCCAAAGCATATACATACATACATTTACGAATATTTTGTAAGATGTTCTTATGGTGGTTTAGTTCTATTTTGGATACATCTCGTTAGTGAATTTGAAGGCGACGGCAATCTGACAAAGGACATAATTAAGTATTTTGACACTTTTTGAATGCTTTATGTTATACACTCCATTTACTAGAAGTGTTTTGAGGAGAAACCCCAAAAGTGAAACAGCGAAGAGGAAAAATTTTTGTGAGCAACCAATTCGATTTTATGTTTGTAAAATAAAGACTTTTTGTTACCATCTCACCGGATCACCCAAGGAAGCCAGCAAAGGAAATGGTCTATATATATATATATATATGTATGTATATATATATCAGTTAAGCAAAATTTAAGCTGTGTGGATAACAGTAAGGGGTCAGTTTAGTTAAATTTCAAAAATTACAAAACACTTGCGACAGATATTTTGCATGCTGCCATTGTTTTTTTAATTTGGTAGCACACTCTTGAGACTTCACTGATATGCTGTATTTTATGCCAACTGTCATTGCGTGTCATATCAACATTTTAGTTGAAAACTTCCAAAAGTTATTGAAAAAAAACAATTGTAATTTTTTTCGAGTGACAATGAAAAAATTACTAATTTCGGCACTTTTTCGCCTAAATACACCTTTTCAAGGCTAAAATTGTTTAAATACTTGATCTATTTTTTATTGTACTTCTGTTCTTTTCGTTTCTGGAACCCCATTGATTGAAATATTTTTTTTTTCTACAGAGAGAAGGGAGTTACACTAAAAAAAAAACAACTCGTGAAATTTTATCATATACCCATATTTTATCAAACACCCTGTATATGTACATACTTGCATATGCAAACATATGAATAAGGAGCTTATACTTTTCAAGCAGTTCGAGTTAATGATGGTCTTAAATGCAAGTATTAATAATACAAAACTAAGTGTGGACATGCGTGAAGCAGCGCGTGTACGAGTAGATACCTAAATTTGTCCCTAAAGCATACCATGATCCATTCACATAGCCTTAGGTATGTACATATGTACATTCATGCATACATATCTTTCGCTATATGCATATACTGGCTAACGAAGTGCCATTAATCGCTGTCGCTAAACGACGCGAGAATACATTTAACAACGAAGTTGGTAACACGTGTAAATGAGAGTCTAAATGTCATAACTGTCAAGAGCACCTTTTGTTAGCCGAATATTACGTAGCTTGTGATAAAGAGTATCTGCATATATACTAAATATGTATGTATGTAGTTGAAACATTGTATGGCGTGGCGGTATGGAAAAAAAACGTATAAGAGACCCTGCCAGAAAAAAGATTGGTGTAAATCTGTAATCTTTTTTTTTTTTGATTTTCTCAAAGAAGAGCAAGCCATTGATGAAAGGATAAAGCTGTATTATTTCATTAATCATTATTTTTAGTTTACTTTCAAGCACGTTTTCAGTGACTACAAATTTTCTTTCTAGCCCAAACTTTTGCAGTGTCACTTTGTAAAGCTTTTGGTTGGTACTCCAGTCGATGATATAATTTTTCGGTAAAACTATTGCATTGACAAGTTGCCACTTTTGTTTCATTTCTAGAGCCCATTATTGATACATTATATAGTGAAACCTCGACATAACTTTCGCTGAAAAAAGTCGTATAATGAAGCGTGAACATGAAAGCCTGCAGAATATATTGACGCTTAGAGACCCGCTAGCAAACGCCTCTTTATAAAGAAGTGTCGACTTTAAAGCCTATACATAGGGAATTCTAAATATGTTGACGGTTAGAGTTTCGTTATGCAAAAAACTAAACTCATAACGTGTTTTCCAAAATTTTACCCTTTTTGTCATATCGAGATTTGGTTATTCCAGAAATATTTATGTATAACAAAACTATAGATATAACGTTTATTTAATGTTTAAAGTTTTTTTACTACATTTCAAACTTCGTACAAAAATTATAAAAATTCAACAAAATTTCACAATAGTAGCTAAAAATTTTAAAGTTTTTATTCAACAATTGTATTGAGCTTGAGGCCGTTTTTAATGAAATCTTTTTTGTGAAAAAAATCACAATTTACATTTTTGGTAGAAGTTATAGTTATTTTGGAGATCACCACTTCTCTTCATCAGACTTCTTCAACTGGGATTCGATACAACGACCCCAGCCTCCATAGCCAGCAGCCTACCCAATGAGGTGAAGTTTTTATTCAAAAGGTTTAGAAAAATTAGTTATTAAATAAGTACGCAGTTTTACAGCCCTAGTATAAAGCCTACGACGAACAGCTCTGGATGGTAAAAAATGCTTACCTCTTCGGCATGAAGGACGGTTTTTTAATTTGGACTTTGTTACAAATAAGAAGAATGCGGCTACTTAGCTTTAGCTCATTGTTGGTGCACGATTACAGACCATCTTTGTGGGAACGGGCCTTGGACAGTACAGTACTCAGCCTGGTAGATGCCCTTAAACTTTCTATGGGTGTGCATTAAAATAAATTCGTAGTTCCCACTACCTTTTATTCCAGTTTATTAAGTCTTTGCATGCCACAATTTTATTCTGTAGCGCTGGGCTAACGGTTTTTTAACTTTGTTTATTAATACAAAGTTATATACCTAACGGGTAGCGGTATTTGCTCGTCCATAGGAACATACATATTTGCGTAAGCATGTATGTTACTTAACGTTGAAACCATACATACATACATACATCCATACATATATAACTAAGAATGCCCTTGCTGGTCCGGGTACGTGCACTTATTTATTTGTCCTCCCTTATGCACGTGCGTGAATTTAGCACGATTTTAACAGCTACATGCACACATACATACTTTTTAGTGTTTTTTTTTAATGATCCTCTGTCATATTGTGATATTTTAGAATATTATTAGCAAATGTTGTCAGAAGTTATATGTAGAGAAACGTTGAGGAAATGTTGAATGAGCTTTTATATTTCCTTTGAAGAGTTTTACTCTTAAGAAGTAACCTACATTGTTGTTATTGTTATTCATTTTAATACGCTAATGCGAGCACGTTTGCAAACACAAATACCAGAATACATATAGTTATGCATATATATATACATACATGTGAATACTCTTAAGCAGCTAAGCTTAAATTAATGCTCACCATTTCGTGGGATGGCTTTCATATTTGTTGTTGCTGCTCAATGCGTAGCTTAGTATAAGAAATGAATATCAAATTTGGTAAGATAATGTGCCTTTAACAGAAGTAAGTATTCACGGAAAAGTCAGTAATGGACAAAGGAAATTGAAAATGTTAAGTGTGATGAAATGCAAATATTTGGAGAGAAAGTAAGAGTGGAAATGGCAAAATAACAAGGAAATATCGATTTAACCCAAATTCAAGATAACTATATAGTGGAAAGGAATACATTTCAAAGCATTTTGTCACACCTTCGCAATTTAATCGTCAACCGAAATTTGCGTTAAAAAAAAAGTATGAAAATTACTATTTGTCGCTATTAAATTTAACATTTAACGAATTTAGGTTTGACGCCTAGGAAGTCCTATGCAATCCGCCAAAAGAAGAGCACAATTCTATTCGCTTCGTTTGCTACTTCTGCTCCAATAAGACCGCCAAAAGTTGCTAGAGAGTCTAACAGGCATCCCGTATTTCTCTCATTCGCTTTCTGGGCTTCTTGGATCTGTACTGAGTCAATGGAGAGACGGATAAGCTCTACGATGCCGTCTGACGTGAAGATTTCTCTAAGAGCTCATCCATTTCCCTTGGTCAGTCGGAAATTTCATCACTTTATACAGTCACAAGGCCAGCGCCAGGCTAAAGCTCCCTAAGTCTAGACATCGGCTTTTTGTAGAGAATCAAAACAAAAAAAAAGAACATCACCGACCTCTTTTCAGCACAAGACAGTAGTTTTATCCATACCTGTTTTGGACCGACGTCCATAACATAGCTTCGCTACCAGGATGACTTTAAAGACTATCTTTGTACAACTTTTAGAGACCTACAAGTATGGACCTGCAGTTGTCCGACCAGATGTTTCCAACGACTTCCTGGCCCTGAAAGTTTTTTGCGGGGTTTCCGGACAATCTGGGCCAGATCCGTTTTAGTACGAGGCACGCTAATATATCCAAGACTCGTAAATATTTTAGATTCTGCTTTAAAATCTCGTAGAGCACCTCTTCCTTTGAGGAATTGTTACGATGCTGAATACCTCGACTTGATGTTGGCACCAAAATGCCGAACCAAATTTGGGAATAGACCTGCCTTAGTTGCGGCCTATGAAAATGTCTTTGTTAGGCAACGCTGCTTATTTTCTGATCCCTTGGACTAGTGCTATTTTAGGATAAATAAAGCTTCTGTGAATTGATAAGCTAGGAATGCAGCATTTTTAAACGAGTATGGTTTTATTTATTTTGAGCACAAATAAACATTATCGATTCTCAGAATTATGAAAAGGTGAAAGTAAAATTGGTATGGAAACATAAATTTTATGCAGAATATGATCTTATATACCGGAGTATTTATTTAATTCTGGGAAGGTATTACTTTTGCTGGATATCAACGCAATGCTGTTGCGGATTGTACCAGAAGAAGTGATTCCAGCAAATTCCACGAGGCAGGAGTGCGTCAATATGGCTATATATATTATATTTAAAGGGTGTTACATGCAAACAGTTTGAGATTTTTGAAGTCTATAGTGAATTCGGTTGAGCAACAACTTTTCTAACGGCTTGAACAGATTTCCTTTTTGGTTTTCGTATAGAGTCCTAAATCTCGTCCTTCAGTTTATAGAGTTGCCTTCTAAAGGTGGGTATGCTTTCAATAATTGCCTGTACGAGTACTGCCGTCAAGAGCAAACGACCAAGATCTGCTTGCTCGGCGATACTGAAAGCATCTTAGCATCTGGATTTCTGGCGACAACCCGTTGCCGTCCGGAGTGTTGTCTTTTGGCATGTTTGAAACTTTGTTCATAGCGTCCGACTAGTTCAGATTCAACCGGTCAATTGTTATGTACGTTCTTAACAACGTTTCCTTGATTTGGCAGAGTTCATCAACGCCATTGCTTGCAGCCAAACTCAAACAATCATCATCGTATAGCATAATTGAAGCATCTTCGGTTTGCTGGGGGAGTTTTGATATGTATAAATTCAACAGACGCCGGAAAAGAAACTTACCGTTCGGAACCTCTTGTTTAAGTTTTCTGAGTTTCGATCTCATGAAATTACGAACGATTTCCGACTCATCAGACTGTCCACCGTTTCAGTAACTGCGGGAGAGAAGATGTTCAAATGTCTTCTAGTAGCGTACCAGATGGTAACGAACGCTTTTGACTGACCCAACGCTCTTTGCGGAGTGTCCCTTTTATATTTCCGCTGATGAAATGTGTCCTCTATTCAATCAGTGACATTACAATTACGATTGAAAGATGAGGTATCTTTCTTCTTATGATATATATATATAAACCTAATAAGATCAGTTTCGTGTAACACAACAAACGCCAAGTGTTTATGGATTAAAGACTCCTTAATATTTTTAGCAATCGTGGCTTTTACTATAAGAGCTGCGGTATCTAGTTTGTATCTTAGGGTGGCCCAAAAATGTATGTGAAAAAGTAAAGTCGGAATTTGTATGGGATTGTTCTATATCAAATGGATAAATAAAGAATTGGGTATTGTTATTGGTAGTCTCCTGAAGAGAACCAGAGTTTTCCCATCGAAAAATACAAATATAAATATTTTTCGATTTTAAAATAAAAAATAGGTATAAATTTTTTCGATATTGAACAATCATAGGTGGTGAAAGCAATAAAATTCCGACTTAACTTTTTTTGAACCACCCTATTGTACCTACGTGCATATGTTCCTTTCATTTGTAAACGGTTTGCTTTGCAATGAAAATCTGATTGAGGTTATATTTACTTTTGAACATAGTTTAACGTAAAATAACGCAACGTTACGTAGCGCAGCTTACCGGTACGTGTCGTAATCGCAACATAACTTATCGTAATGTAACTCTTCCAGTAACGATATTATTCTTTGACCTAACGTGACGTAACAAATTACTTCCCTTATTGGAAAGTTATATATAACACAACATAACTTAACGCTACCTGTAACAAAACGTTATGTGACGTAACGAAAAAGAAAAATACATTTATTATAACGCTACGCAGCATAACGTAGCATAGCATAAAGTAACGCAAAGTATAACCGACAACAAAACGCTGCGTAGCCTTAATCGCAACGTAATTTATCGTAATGTTAACTTTGCAGTAACGAAAATATCGGATCACGAAACAGAACGTAACGTCACGTAACTAATAATTTGCCGTAACAGAACATTGTACATATGTAATGTAACATAACTTAACAAAACCTGTAACAAACCATAATGTGACGCAACGTAAAAAAATAAAATTTATTATAACGCAAAACAACATAATGTAGCATAGCATAAAGTAACGTAAAGTATGACCGACAAAAAACGGCGCGCAGCCTTAAACAAAACGTAACTTACTGCAATGTAATCCATACATTAACGAAATAATCATTTGATGAAACAGAACGTAACGTGACGTAACAAAAAACTTGCCTTATCGGAGCTTTATATGTATATAACATAACATAACTTAACGCTACGTGTAACATAACTTAATGTGACGTAACGTAAAAAATTTAATTTAATATAACGCTTCGGAACATAACGTAGCATAGCATAAAGTAACGCCAAGCAATGTATTCTAACCTTATATAAAATATTTCTATCAAAACTTTCAAAGTGAGTTCGATTCTTATTGCATTGATTAATTTTTATAGCAGAGTAGATGAGAAATCCTTATAATGCTATCATTCAAATCGCGATCTCAGTCTATCACACTTTTAGGACACCCTGTATAATAACAAGTCCACAAAAGATGTAACGAAAGTGAAAGACAAAATAAAAAATCTGCCATTCAAGCAAACAAAGGCATTTCGAACAACCAAAAAAGAGGATTGTGGCTCAAATTGCAGTTGCGTTAAAATTGATGCGTACAAATGGGAATGAATAAAAATACGTAGAAAAGAATAAAAACAAAAACATTAAAATACCATAAAAAAAATAGCGCGAAACATGAAACAGCAAGACGATTTTTAAGTGATGGCCACTTTTACAGTTTAATTTCAATGCAACGAACGATGAGTGCGCCGGATTTTGTTGGCTGTAAAGAAAGATTGCCAAGGCATTCAAATAAAATACATACACACATATATACATATATACATATGTACTCATAAAATGCAAAGATAAGGAGTAAGTTTACGAGCAGCGTAGATACTTGGCGTTTTGCATTACAACTTCAGCATTGTTGTTATTATGCTTTATCTGTGGTCCATTTGTTGCTACAAAGCTGCTAGTACAAGCGCGCTGCTGTCAGGAGCGCAGATTATTGTGCTATTTTTATTATGAAGCTGGAATTTCGCTTTGGATTAAGTCATATTTTTTGTATTTTCGGTATTACTGCTGCCAATTGCTGCTAAAGGGAGGGCGCTATTGAGTTTGTAAAATGAAAATATGTATAAAAAAAAGTATAGTAAAAACCTGCGAAGAAGCTGTTACATAGTTGACTGCATGCGGGTGTGGTGGCAGCGCGATTTCAAGGGGCGCGCAGCTTGTGGAAAAAAGTTAATTTTTTCAGAAGTTTGATAGCGTCAGTTAAATATTTATTTAGTCCAGTTATCACGACCAATGCCTGTAAAAACTGCGACATACACAACAGTGTCGCAAGCAACACTCGTTGTGTTGTCACACTCAACATACATAGTGTTTTCTTGACTTTCGCCTGCTTGACTTTCGATGCTTCCCTCCTTCGCTAAGTTGTGTATGTGCGTGTGTTTTTGAAATCTGTCAGCGGCGACCCTTGTTAACCGTATACTCGCAGCATTGTGCGCTCATCCCTCACATCCGACTCAGCTGCATCTGCATGGCCGGTCCTTTCTGCTTCCTTCTCCATGCTGCAATAGTTATTTTATGTTATCCTTCCTTATTTTCGCTTGGTTGGTTTGATTTTTGCTTTTGTTTGCTTGGCAGCGAGATTTTTATGAGCCATCTCAACTGGCGGCTCAGCTATCTTCGCAGATCCGTTTCCTTTGTCGGCGTTTTTTTTTTCGAATTTGCCTTCTCTTCTACTTTACCTACTGCATTCGAATACGAGTAAGTACATCGCTCTCCACAATAGCCTATGCAGCAGTGGTATGCTTATCACTGAAGTAACAAAAATCGCCATAAATCTTTAGGCTGATTTATGGCGCCGATGTTGCGGTTCGAAATTTATTTGCTCCTACTCTTAAAATGCGGCAAAGTGGCGGCATTGTTTTCACTTTTGGTGACACTTTGCAGCGCGCTGGCGGATTTTTTTTCGCATCGCTCACAAATGTAAGCAGGTCTGTGTGTACTGATGTGAATGTTATTGTATTTACATACATATTTACATTAGGGTGGCCCAAAATATTTTTCGTCGTTTCTCGTTTTTTGAAATCGATTAATATTTACCCGTGCCGCCGGGCTTTGAAGTTTTTCATGTATTTTACAGGGGGAAAATGAATTTTTTCGTAAAACTTTTATAAAATCGTAAAAAATAAATATTTTTTGATCAAATAAGACTATTTCCCTTCAAAAGTCTATTTATTAAGTGTGTTTTAGTAACCGATAACCCAATTTGTTATATACAAAAATTAGTTATTTTATGTTTTCATAACCAAATCACGCACGAACAGCTCAATTGATATGTTTAATCATTTTTTGCATTACAGGTTTGTGGTAAAAAAATTAAAAAATAGGATTGCCAGATATTTTGAAAATTTAAAATTATCAGACATGTTCTGCAAATCGTACGACTTCAAATCGGTGCGATTTGCAAAGTATTGTTGTATATTTTTAATCAAAGTTTTAAATGGTTCAAATGGAAACTGTAGAAACACATCATTTACGTTATTTCCATCGATTTAGCGCCAAATTTTTCCCTCTTTAATATAAATCCTCCGAAATAGATTTTGTAAATCGCACCGATTTGAAATCGTACGATTTGCAGAACATGCCTGTATTTAAAGGCCACTAAAATATTCGAGTTTCTTCATCAATACTAAAAGTGTTTGAAGATATTTAAAAATATTTTTGTACGGGGTTGCCACCTTTTTAAAAAAATAGAACAATGATTACAAAAACTTTGCTGGGAGTGCATAAACCTTCCATTTGATACCCATATTGTTTTATTAAGTAAGCTTAAATTTTTAATCACAGTTGTTGTATTTTTTAGAAGAGTGGCAACCCCGTACAAAAATGTTTTTAAATCTCTTAACGCTTTCGATTTTGATGAGGAAACTTAATTAGTTTATTGAGCCAATAAATTATTTTAAATCTTCAAATATCTGGCAACCCTATTTTTCAAATTTTTTTTACCACATACCCACAGAAATGATCAAGTAGAATGCAAAAAAAAAACTAACACATGCAGTGAGCTGTTCGTGCGGGCCACCCTAATGTACATATATAAACAGCTGTGGGTGTTGCTTCCTTTTTTGGGAATTATAAGCAAGTGAGTTTAATTATCATTATTTCTTTTGGTTGACTTTTGCGCGCCCATAAATTAATTTACTTGACGGCATTTGGCGCAGTGAATGAGGTGTGGAGCGCATATTTTCATTTGCTGCAAATTCCGCAAATTAACGCATAGCCACTCGTTATGCAGCCACTGCTATTAACATAAATCTTCCGTCTACTTTTGCGAATTCGCTTAAAAAGCGCGTTGAAATTTATTAGCTGCAAAAGAAGTCAACACTCATACGCACTCGCGCCGCTGTTTGCTCCTAAATCACAGGCAGGATGCGTATACGCACTGTTGGTCCTACCCTTGAACAGCAGCTCGATTTGTTTCCTTTTTTTTTGGCACCGTCACAGTCACTTAAGTTTCAAAAAAGTCAAGCAGATTATAATATGAAATTAGCAAGATTTCGTAAATTTGTTTGACCATTTGTAAGTGCGCTTATTAAGTCATGTCTTCATATTTTACAGTTTACCTGCTTTATTACTCTTGCCGCTCAACGGCTTTGTAGCGCACTTTATTGCATTGTTTGCTTGTGGTTTCTTCGCAATTTCGTTTCACATTTCATGTCGCCAATGTTGCTTGTCATCTAAGTGTCATAACTTTTGGGACAAAGGTCTCTCGTAGGTCGTAAATGTTTTCATATTGGTGCTTTGCATAATTCAAATTGTTGTTACTCTGTTGCTCAATGTCATGATTATCCGCGTGAATTTCATGGGTTTGTTAATTTATTCAATTTTTTCTATGAATTCTAATAAGCGCAATACACTGGCAGATCAACGTAGGCTGTTCTAGTACTGTACATATACATACATACATAAGCCTAATTATATTTTATGCATTTTAAGTGAGTTGTTTAAATTCATGCAAATAAAAGTAAATCACTTTGTACAAGAATTTTTGTCTAAAATGTTAGTAATTTGAATTATAATTGCCTCAAAGATTACTCAGTTGAATTTAAGTTACAAACTTTCGAGTGAAGTTCTCTTTTAGAGGAGAATGCAGTCTAGATCTTAAACTAAATATAATAAAATGAAACAAAAAATCAATACAAAAAAATGTGTCACAATGAAGACTTCTAGCAGCATTTGAGGATTTTCTATGTGGTTTTAAAGGCAAATGTGGGAAGGGGTTTATTACAAATTAAGCAAATTAAAGCATAAATTCTTATCAGAAAAAGAAGGTCATAATAATAATTCTAATGATGATTAAGATCTATAAAACATGTAAAGCTAATTAAAACATACAAATTCCATATATGAATGTAATTTGGATATAAACAGGACAATCATTTTGAAAGTTTTTTCTTCGAAAACAATGCGCCTGGCCGAAAAATTGCTAAGTGGACTTTTTACTCAAAATTTTATACATGAAATTTTGAATTTTTTATTTTTCGAAATTTGTATTTTTGCGTATTCATAGTTTGTGCACCGCCGATGAAATAATAATATGTCGATGGTCCTCTGCAATAACGACACAATTCAAAATTTAAAAAATAAAACCGCTTACCACTGTTAAGTCTTTCATATCTCTAATCTTTTTTTATTCATGTCCTATCTGTGCTTAAGTAAGTAGTTAGGATTACTTACATAAGTGAGTAGTGAAGATTAGACATGGCTAAGCAAGGGTTAGAGATATGAGACACTTAAAAGAAGAAGGTTTTTTTTTTTTTGAATTTTACATTGTGCCGTTATTTTAGAAGACCATCAATATATGAAATTACTCATCTAAGCAAAAAAGTAATTAATACACTTTTGGAAAAAATATTTTCGTCGAATCTCGTGACATTTTTTTGTTTTTCAATTTTATAACTTCATATTTTACGTTCAATATTTTGATCCGCGATCTAGATTTCATGAAATTGCCACACGGTATTCAAAACTATATGAAATAAGTTTTGCGATTGCACCGTCGCACAGTGGTCGGAGAAGCCATGTTATACGCGAAAAGTCATATTAGAAAATTGTGACAAACTAACCGGAATAAAGCTATTCTTATGTAGAAATGTCAAACGAACTGAAAACTGGTTAGTATCCATATACATATATAATACGCGAAGGCATTTTTTGTGCAGCATAAAAGATCTGCACCGTTCATAAATTTTATCAAAAAATTTTCGTAAAAATGTTGCACTCCTTAATTAATCCATTTAGAAAAAAATTTAGTACGTATCCAGTTTCGCAGCAATTTTTTTTTTAAAAGGGGCAATTAAGAAGTTAAATATATAGTTAGCGAAAACGAAAAAAAAATATTACAAAACGCCTGTATTGCAAAAAAATCTATGTAATCTCCATTGTATAATACACTTCTTTAATAAAATGAATTTTGAAGTAAACCAAAATTTTTTCTCATTTGTGATAAACAAAAAATCGAAAATTTTTTACCATTTTCTTAAGTAGGGCAAATGTTGAATTTGCACTCGCCATTAAATGACAAAAATTTTAGTGACTACTTTGGGCATTAAACACTACCAGTGCATTGTTTTCGTTTCCACATGGCATTTTTAAAGCGGCAACATTTTTTTTCAATGCCTGGCGGAAATTCGGTCTAAGAATTTATGAAGTTCCTGTTGTTATCTCACATTTTTTTCTTCAAAAGTATTTACGGATTGTTAGCAATTTAACAGCTTTTGAATAAATCTGGATATTAAAACCGTTATGAAAAATGTATGTATGTACTTATGTTTTCAAAATTTCTTACAATAAAAATTTGGTCAGATCATCGTGTTTCGTTTCAGTATAAAAATTAAGTGAAAGACGTTATTTGGCACTATAAATGGATCGATCTTGAGAGATCAAAAATCTATTTTTTTTATTTCGATCGGGCATCTCTACTTCCAAGCACTCAACTAACTAATCAAGCAAATAATAAATTTTCAGTACTTAATTCAGAAGTAGTAAATTTAAAAAATGTATTTAAAATTTATTTTAAATTTCGTTGAATCCAAACCAAAAAAAAAAACATTAAAAACTCCACGCCCGTTTATGGTTATGGTTTGGCGCTTTACTGAAACTATTACATTGTTTATATTGCGGCAGTATTTATGTAAAGGTCATTTGTTTTTACTAATATTCATTTAATTTTGCTGCAAAAGAATGCCATTAATTTTTATCTCTTAAAATTCAAATTAATGTTGATATTTTTACAATAGTATCGCATATAAATACATACGTACATGCATTTGTATTTTCAGCTTTTTTTTTTGGTGAATTTTTATGGAGAATTTTCCACTATACACGCTTCCATACACACACACGTATGTCTGTTTAATTTCAATAAAACTTCACACACACACACATGCTCGAACATCAGCATAATCTATGCCCTAAAATCACAATTGATTATAACTAGTATGTGCAATTTGCAAAAGCCACATAAAAGCGACTTAAAAAAAAATCGCGTATAATTTGCGGTCAATATGCACATAACAAATAACTTTTTGTCCGCATACATACCATAACCCTCCCAAAAAAAACAAACAACAACACCAAATATGTAAATACAGCAAACTCAACAAAACAGGAAGGAAGAAGCGCGCAACGCAACGCCTTCTTTGATTACTTCACACAGGCAAATGCAAAGACAAGAGAGCAGGAAACAGGCGCACGGACGGGCGGGCGGTCGGGCATGCGGTCGGACATGTGAAGGGGTTGGCAGCCAATTGAGCATTGCTGTCAAACTTTTTGCAAGCAATTAAAGTGTGAGTTACCATTTCACTAACGGGACTTAAAATACTATGCCTCAGCGCGCGCCTTCTGCGCCATTTCACAAAATGCTAACCGAAGTGTTTGGAAAATTGAAATGAGTTGGCTATAGCATTTCATGATTGCAGTTTAAATTAAGACCAAAATAGCTAAAAGCATGAAGGCAATGTAATGGGAAGGCGGAGAAAAGCCGAGCTGTAGGAGGAGAAGAAGAGTTACTTAAAAACAAACGAGTTGGCTGGCGGAGTGACAGCAAGCGGAAATGAGGCAATGGCGGCGCGGCTTAGCTGATTGAAAAGCGAACCGAAAACTGTAAGCACAAACTTTAAGTGTGCACAATGGCTGAAGTAGTGGTGGAAGTAGAAGAACAAGAAGAAGAAGAAGACAGCGAGGGAAAAGTCGAAAAAGACGATTGCAAGCAGCGCAGCGTAGCAGCAGGAAAAGAAGGAGCGTTGTGTGCGTTTGCATGTGTTTGTGTTTGAGTGTGCGTGTGTATGAATGCGCATTTCCGCAGCGTGTCAGTGTAAAAGTACGCCATTATTTGTATTTGTATGCACAGTGGCAGGCCGTGACAACAACAACAACAACGCCAGCAACCATGCTGACAGCAATAGGAAACATTGTGGCCGCTACAATGACGCCAACAAAGTGGCACTGACGCCATTAAAGAAATGCTGCTGCTGCTGCTGCTATTTACTAAATGGTTGAGTGTTATATGTACGTATGTATATGTATTTAGTGGAAATTTACGCTGCAGCAAGTTGATAATTTACAAACGAACAAAACTAAAGAGCTACTTTTACAGTTGTGCGCCACATAAAAGGAGCATGCAGACATATTGTAAGTAGGTACGTACGTAGCTGTGGTTTGCGGCGAATGCGTTAAAGGAGTTGAAAAGCCAATAGGTGCGGCCTGCAGAGTCTCAGGCAAAAGTTTTCTATGCGCAAATGTCGGCAAAGCATTGCGAATAAGCGCAAAAGTTTAACGAGTTTTTAACTTTGCTCTACGCTGCGTAGTTAATTCTTCATACAAATTCGTACATACGTATGTACGCCTACATACATATGCATATTAGGGTGGTCCTTAAATGTAGGGAAACAAATTTTACATCAGATTTCCTAAGCCTCAAGCCCTATGTCGATGCTACTATAGACGCAGATATCACATATACTAAATTTTGGTCCGCATTGGAGACAATTAAGGCGTGTCCCACAGGGGGCAAATTTCAGATTATCTTATGAAGACACAAAAATTTATTTTTTTTCATTCAGTATCCAAAATAGATACCACTAAAAGCCAGGATATCACATATAAATTGTGGTCCCGATCGGAGTTGGGTATTGAATGAAAATGTGGTATCGATTTTGGGTATTAAATGAAAAAAATAAAAAATTTTTTTAAATCTGTTGAGTCGATAAAGGCATCTGGCATTCGATTTTTTTGCGAAACGCTTTAACCGACTCCAATCGAGACCAAAATTTATATGCGATATCTGTGATCGAGAGTATTTATTACCGATTAAGGGGCTGAGACCGAAAAAAAGTCGTTCAATTCATTTTTTAAGGACCACCCTAATGCATATAGCTCCAAGTGCGTGTGACTGATGTACTTGGTTATCGCTGTTGGCGTGGCTATGGCTTTTACATTTGCTTTCAGCTGAAATGATGATCACTTACTCAGAATACTTCGGCGCAGCAGTTATGGCAAAGTAACTGACATAACAATAGCAATTAACTTGCGGTGGCATGCCACAAGCTTTGCCTCGAATATAATTTTAAAAGTTTTATGTCTATTTAGTTGGCATGCACGTATGTATGTGTGCGCATGCATAAGTGTGTGTGTTTGTATTGCTTTAAATAACTGTGAACTATTTAAAAGTTTCGTAAATGATTTAAAATGTGCAGAGAGAAGCTTAAAAAATTAATAGCAAACAAAATGGAGATTTTTACATTTCCTAACAAAAAAAAAAATGTTATACTGGAGTATAGATTTTGCAGCAAAAAATTTTCTTAAAAAATTCGTATAAAATATAAGGTCACATGGAAAGTCACTGCAGATTTTTTTTTTTTTTTGGTTTGAGGAAAGGGTTTAAAATTCCTTCGCACCACATATAGAAACCGTCGCGTCCGCACAGCAGTTGGGTGATGTAATAGTACGTCTCCATGCATTCCTAACACGCATTTATTTATTTACGGAATGATCTTTGCTATCCATCTGCGATTCCATATTTCTTGCGATGTTTCCGCTATGTTTGTGGCCTGTTTTCGGTTCCACTTAATTTTCCGTTTCTTTGTTGCCAGGTATATAGGCAATAGTTATACCACTTATCACTAGGATCGCAGCCTCTGAGACTGTCCGGTCTGCTGAGGCCACCCTTAAAGCCGATGTTTTTTGTACAGTGGACAATGCTTTCCTTCTCTTTTTAGCTTTTAGTGGGTCTGCCCATATTTCGCTACCATAAAGGAGGATGGACGTCGTTGTCTCCATCAGAAACTTTCTTTTGCCTTGCTTTGGACCACCTATGTTGGCCATTAGTGAATTTACATGACTCAACTTCCACAGGCGATTAGTTGAATGGCAGCTGACTATCTTCATTGAAAACGATTAGTTGAAAGGCCTTTTACACCAAGCAACAGCTGCATTCAACAAAAAGTTGCCTGGCCGAATTCCTAATAAGATTTAGATACAAATAAAGATAAGGATAAAGACAAAAATAAATACAAAGATTAATATTAAAAACTTAAACAATCAGCAGTGTTGATCCGGACTAACTCGGACTTAATTAACATTCAGGTTAGGGCTAATATTAAGGATAAGAAGATTGAAATTATGATTAAGATTAAGATTATGAGAGAGATTAAGATTAAGGCAAGATAAAAATAAAGACAATTATTAATATTTCGATTAAGATTCAGATTAAGAATAAGATTAAAACTAATATTCATACTAAGATTAAGATTAGGATTAAAAATAAGACAAAAATTATTATTAAGATAAAAGTTAAGTTTAAGATTAAGATTAATATTAAGATTAACGTTAAGATTGGGACTAAGATTAAGATTAAGAATAAGATTAAAATTAATATTAAGATTAAAATTAAAATTAGGATTGAGATTAATATTAAGATTAAAATTAAGATTAAGATTGGGGCTAAGATTAAAATTAAGATTAAGATTAAGATTAAAATTATAATTAAGAAGAAAACTAAGATTAAGAGGAAGGCTTAGATTAAGATGAAAATTAACGTTAACATTAAGAATAAGATTAAGATTAAGATTTAGAGAAAGATTTAGATTAAGATTAAGAAATAGATAAATATTAAGACCAGGATAGGGAATAAGAATAATATTAAGTTTAAGATTAAGATTATTAATAAGATTAAGATTATTAATAAGATTAAGATGAAAACTAAGACTAAGATTAATATTAATATTAAGATTAGGATTAGTATTGGGATTAAGATTAAATTTAAGATTAATATTAATATTAAGATTAGGATTAGTATTGGGATTAAGATTAAAATTAAGACGAAGATTAGCGCAAAGGCAAAGAAATACAGAGAAAAAGGCAAAACCGAAGGAGTAGCCAACTTCTTATTTCCTGAATTTTTACCGTGAAGTTTCACGCAATCATTTTATCCTTTGCTACATGTTGTGAGTTTTCATGCTAAAGAATAAATACCTATATAATTGGCAAGGTCATCAAAATAGCAAAAAACTGGCAACTGAGTTTTCAAAAAAAAAAAAAATAAATATTTACACTTACTCATTTTATTACAAAATAAATAGAAGAAAAATCCCAATACATTTGGTTGTAAATTATTATTATTTTTTTGCACTGAAGATTAAAGTTTGCATAAAAAAGCACAACAGCATAAGAGATCAACTTCTCTGGCGATTTGCCACTACCGAACATGTTTGAAATCAATAGTAATTGCATTCGAAAACTCGAAAATAAATTTGTTTGCATAAACATTCGTAAGTAAAAGTTTTAAGAATATATTGTCGAGTTTTGCGTTCAGCATCCTTGCGTTGGAAAAAAGAACTCTTAATTTAGAGTCCTTAACTTTCTGGAATTAAAGGAAGAGAAGCGCATGCGAAAATTTTGCAAATACTTGTCAAATTTACTGGGAAAAAGTTTTAAATCTCTTGGGGAAACAATGACTTATTTCATATGTATGTATGTACATAAAGAAGTCACGAATAAATATTTCCATAAGTATGTATGTATTTTTGAACACTTACTTTTAATCTTGTTTTTAGTTGATTTCTTTTAGAAATAAGAACCTACTAGCAGATAAAAAATTTGTGCGGCAATACAATGAACATCGTTTAATATTTTCTTCAGCTCGTTCCGCTTAAAGGCATGAGTGAGAGTCGGTTTTTTTTCTTTTACACTGTGCTTTGTAACTTTGAAACTCGTGTTGTAAATTTCTTGATTTTTGTATTTTAAATTTATGGCATGGGGCGAAAATTTTAAATTGATTCTCCTTCCTCCTTTTCAATTCATTATTGCTGCTGTTTGTTGGTTAGATTTCTTGTTGTAGCTAAGATCGCTAGAGGTTAGATTGTTGTGTGAGGAATTTTGGTTGGAAGTGCGGTTGCTAGTGTATGTTATACATATACATACATATGTATATAAGTATACATATGTATATACCCCGCTGACATGAAACATTGCAAATAAACGAAAAACAAGCCCATTCGCAGATATATTTATTTGAATTTTTTGTTCTACCATTTGCTTCAAAATCTCAAGAGAACACAAGAATATTGAGCAACAGCTCCGCCTGTCGGCCTTCCAATGGGTAGGTGTGTATGTATGTGGAATACTTTTATATTTGTGTAATCGTATATTAGAAATTCTAATATACTCTCCACACGCGCTATTTGCTGTTACAGTTTATAGAAGTAGTAAATAACAAACAAACAAGGCAAGAAGTATATATTTGTGTTTGCGTGCTCGGATGGTTGTGTACGTACACATATTGATACCTGACGTGTGGTTTTTAGCAGTTCCGTAGCAGATATTAATTTTAAAATAAAAAGTAGCATTACTTGACAATAGAGCTTTTATATTTTGAGAAAGAAAAAATGATAACATAAAGCAAAGATATACAATTTAAAAGTGCTGTAGCCGCGAAAAACCCTGATATGTACGGAACAAATAACACAATAGACAACGAGAAATCCCAAAAAAAGTCACAGAAGATCCTAAGAACTTAGGAAATGTTCCGAAAATGCTAGAGAACGCTTCAAACAATAAAAAAAACATAACAGTCACGAATTGTATCACGTCTTTTATAGAAGAGCCCAACTTTTTTCTGCTCCATATTTCGATAGGCCAGTTTGGATAGGCCATCCGATCCAAATGGATACATCGAAAAGTCCAACTGGTTTGACGAAACTGTCGAAATATGGCAGCAGCTAACATAGGGGATCCCAGAGAGAGCGTATAAAATGGTACTCCCAGCGCTAATTGGGTCCTAAGCAATTGCTCAGGTGGCACTTCTACCAACCAACCAATAAAAAATTCTTAGTTGGAGAGACGAAAGAAATAAATAAGGAGTCGTAGTTCTTAATGCGATGAACTCAGGGTTTTTGGTCATTAGCGAGAAACGGGGTAGCCAATTCTTGTAGTATATGGGCTGACGA
This sequence comes from Rhagoletis pomonella, assembly GCF_013731165.1. NCBI lineage: Eukaryota > Metazoa > Arthropoda > Insecta > Diptera > Tephritidae > Rhagoletis > Rhagoletis pomonella. Next base: position 23,644 of record NW_023461394.1, read on the forward strand.
GATTTGATATATACGAATTTATTACTAAAATACTATGGATTTTGATATTTGGAGAAAAAACTAACCAACATTTTAATTCTGACTTCAGTTTAGGTAGATTATGATTTTGTGAAATTTCTTTGCCAATATTGTGAATATTTAGTTTAAGCTGAATTTAATGGCATACATATTTTGACTAATGTGATTAATTTTTAGTTCCTTCCCTACTGAACATTTTAGTATACATGTCTTAGTATTCACTTCCATTTTGGGCTTAGTATTCGCCTTCGTTTGTATTCGGCTCCGGCTCCGGCTTCGTCTTCTTTTTCGCATTCGTGCCCTCGTTTGTATATTCGCCTTCGCCTTCGTTTTCGTATTCGTATTGGGCTGCGTGTTTTGATCCGCATATTCCTATTCTTCAGCATCGTTATATTCGTTTACGTATTCGTATTCGTGTTTGATTCTGTCTTTATCTCCATCTTCATATCAATCTTCATCTTCATTCTCCATTTACGAATTTTTCCTCATCTCAGTCTTCGTTTTAATATTAGTAATCCTCTCCGACCTACTCTTATTTTCACCGTTAGTATTTTTGTGTATGTCTCTTTGCCACTGTTTAAGTCTTAGTCATAACTTTAAGGTACTGGTAGCGCTAAAGGTGCGAAAGGAGAGTGAAGAATTGAATGCACTTTCGTTGTATTGCCGTTAAAGAGTTTCACTTCAAAAATTTGAAAAATAATGGGAGAATTAAAGGGTTAAAGAGATATCACTTCCAATGCTATGGTGCAGGCTTTTAGATAAGTAAGCTTATCTACGCGATGTGCTGAAAAAGAGGAAGGCACGAAGCTGACGGTCAGTGTCGGGAATTCGAGATTTGAAATTTCAGAGATGGAGAATTAAACGTACAGATAGACTGACAGTATTATTTGAATCCACAACTTACAACATTTTCTAAATTTTCGTTTATTTAATGACTTATGCATTAAAGCCGCGTGTTCCCCTTCTATTTCAATATCCTACCGCACTAATGCGCTTTGGTAATAAAAACCGTAGAAAATTCTCATTTAAATCAATGAAAGAAACTCAATATTCGCTTAAAAGTATTTTTCCAGCTAAACCACCCGTCTCATTTATTCGTTGATAATAAAATGTTTTCCAAATGTCAATAACTTGCAGCTGCTTGGCGATCAATAGTGCGTGAGGACACAAATAAATAGTATAATGTTATTTCATTACCAGTACATATATACAACAAGAAGCTTGTATATGTATATGTATATCCATCTGCTTGCTTCCTTGGTTGCGATGCTTTTTCCGCTGTCTTACTTATCCATTTCCATTTCCAGGAATTTTCATTTCTACACCTCTTCAAGGCGGCTCCATTGTAACCTAGTTTGTTGGCTTCAATTGCCATGCTGTAGCTTCCTGTTTTTTCTATAGCCCACATGCATTAGAGTGATCCAAAAAATGTAAAGTCGGAATTTTAATGCTCTCACCCCCTAGGTTCTATATCGAAAAAAGTATACCCCCATTTTTTTTTTTTGAAATCCAAAAATACTTAAATAATTATACAAAATGGTTTATTTAACAGTTTTTTAATACCAACGATTTTTTATTGATCCCCCATTGCATTTTCCCGAATTTTTTCGGGTTTTTGGTGGAGAAATAAATTATAGTTACTATGAAAGAATGGTTAAATAAACAATTGCGTATCAATATTGGCAATCTCCTGCAGAGAAGCAGAGTTTTCCGATATAAAAATATTAATTTTTAAGAACTCTGTACAATTACCACGAAAAGTTGAACCGCTTTGAGCTACCTCTGAATATTTTTGTATTTAAAAATTAAAAAAAAGATAGGAGCATATTTTTTTCGGTATAGAACATTCCTAGGGGGTGATAGCATAAGAATTCCGACTTTACTCCCCCCCCCACAAGCATTTTTGGACCGCCCTAATGTGCATACATGCTTTACGATAGATAGATAGCTGCTACTTCCTCGTCTACACGCATCATCTCTTAAGTTTCTGCTACTTTTTTTTTCTTTAATTCTATGTACGTAATTTTCGTAGCAGAACTTGAGGGCATTTTCTTTCAATCCACTACCAAACGTCCGTTACTATCTATGTATGCCATCCGGCCACTCAATAGTTTAGTAAAAAGTTTTCGCTGCGAAATTGTAAAGCAACATATGCATGTACACACATGCAAACATACAGATAAACTAGTAAAACTATTACAAACACGCAACTTCTTAAAAACCTTCTTTCTGCACTTTCTGTGTGAAGCCAATGAATTGATTGCAAGTGTGGAAAATATGTGGTCGCAGTTGAATGGTTTCGCTTTGATAGTTGTTGTATTTTTACTGTACATATGTATTTGCTGTTGCTATTGCTGTTGTTGATTGCTGCTACCGTTAGTGATAAGGGTCGTCAGCGGTGTTGCATAGATCAAATGATGTTGTGAACTATATTTGTTGATTGAAGTTGGAAAGCATGCTGAGTTTTCTGCTGACTAAATTTTTTAAGTGGATGTGTGAGGGTTGGGGATGGGGCGCGGCGGCGATGTGAGTTTATGTAAGTTGCACTTTCTGTAATTTTTTACAAACATCGTAAAATTGACTTTGTAACCCTCGATATGGGGCATTTTTATTTTATTTCGGTGCTTGTTGCAATTATTTGTAACAGCGGGTTGCCGCGAAAATTGCAAACTTCTTTTAAAAA
>NW_023461395.1:0-604 GCF_013731165.1 Rhagoletis pomonella
GAGCATGCGACTAATACCCCTGCAAAAAATTGTGCGACTAATCTCTCAAGAAAGTGTTCCGAGATTACTCTCAATCGGGTACAATTGGGCATTAATTAGTTCCAACCAGCGTTGCCGCTTTGGTAATTTTTAACCAAAATTGGTTATTTTTTTCTTTCTATAACAAATTTGGTAATTTATTTTTCAATTTGGTAACTTTTTCGATTCGGTCCTACTTGTCACATAGGTCAATAAAGGTTCTGATTCCACATTAGGAAGTGGCCCGTAAGCGTTTCCTTTTATATAAATGCCAGGTAATCCTGAAAGTTTCTCAAGGCGAAAAGGTGTTCCAGCGTTCCTTGGTTAAAAGACAGGTATGAGCTATAAAACTGCTTGAAAGTGGCTATCGCTATATCTACCGTGTCTTTTCCCGAGAGGTTTTGGGTGGTCAACCTTTCCCTGTCAGTTTGTCAGCTTTGCAGTTACCATCAATTTTCCATTGTACCCGGCAACCATACATATGAGTTTAATTCTATTTAAATATGTTCTCGTTCAAAAAGCTACGGAATTTAATGGGGGACTTCACTTTGTCTATGTGTGAGTCGAAAGTTTGTTGTTGTCGAAA
>NW_023461395.1:704-7089 GCF_013731165.1 Rhagoletis pomonella
ACATAGAAAAATTCAACGAATTCTCGTCTAAATTTTGACCTGTTTAATCTGAATTTTTAGAAAAATTTTGAGAACGCAGATAGATCGGTTTTTTAATTCTAGTGGAACAAGATCAAGTTTTAAGCGGCTAAAAAATCCGGTTGATTTTTAATGATTATTTGTTGCTGAGGGCTTTTTGAACTTTTTACCAAATAAAAGGGAATTTCTTGTAAAATAAAATGCGCAAGACCGTTTGCAAACAAATTTAAAAAAAAATTAGCGCTATTTTTTATATTGCACTTGTTATATGCATAAATCCACAAAACCCGTCGAAAATAACAAAAAAAATTTAACTTAAAAGACATTGCAATTATTAAACAAACAAAACAGCATGCACTCACTTTTGATTGCCAGTGTTCATACATATGTATGTGTGTTTAAAATTACCTACTTATGAAATAATTTTTGTGGCATGAACATATACATACTTGCGTTTTCTAAAAATGGGAATAAAAATTGGATTCGCATAAAATTTTAATTCCAATAACTAATATTTTAGTGAAAACATTTACAATAAAGCTTTCAGTAACTTTTGACAAATTTGAGCGATTATGTGAAATTATGCATGCGTTTGTACCAACATATCCATTTATATTATTTTAAATAAAGCTAATAGTAAAATTTAAAATCGAATATGGATATGACAATTAAAAAAAATATAAATAAAATTTATTACTTGGTCCGTCCGGGATTTGAACCAAGACAAACGGCGAGACGTCAAAAAGTTGCATCGCCTCTAGCGTACACGCCACGGCACATTACTGAAACGGCAATCTCTAAATCACTACATATATGAAATTTTTCATTCGTCCAAGAAGACAAACGCATAAATATGTGTGCATTTATAAATGTAAATATGTGCATAAATATGTACGATTGTTCTGCTTTCGTCTTGCCCTCGCCGTCATCCAACCACAGACAAATTATTAAATTTCTGCGAATTGCCACGACGCCACCAAAATTAACCCTTGGTTGACGAAATATTTAGGTTTTCGCATAAGTTTACATTTAATAAAGCCATACTCGTACATTTTATATGGAGAAGAATATTAATTAATTTAAAATTCTGCATGTAACCATGTTCTCGACGATACATGTAACTTTCATCAAGATTAACCATAAAAATTGTGCTTCATTAACAGTTGGAACCAGCTGAAACCAAAAAAACTATGTCCGCTAAAATGGGTTAAAAACCAACTGGAATTGACATTTTTTACACGCATACATGCATACATTCATATACACATGTACAGTGGAGTAGCACTAGCTTGGACATTGCATTGCTTGTACTTTGATGTGTTTGAATCTTTTATGGTACTGAAGATTTGCTTACGGATGAAAAATATTAAAAATCGTCCGTGCATATATGTAAATATACTTTTATAAACGCTTTGAAGTATAGATATTTTTAATATTAAAAAATAAATAAAATAATTTTTTTGTATATATGTAAATGGTGTTCAAGGCACATTGACCCACCTGTACAAAAATCGTGGCGCGTCATGGACAAAAATTTTACAATTTCGGACCGAAAAATGTGAAAACGAGCTAAGTTGCCACGTTACATCTGTGAGCTTCCGATAAAACCACATATGTTTGTGATTTTAGAAGTTTTGATTTTATTAAAAAAAAATAATGTATTTTCCTGCAGAAACGTACACTTTTATTTAATGTTTATTAAAATGACACTTTAAAATACTAGTTAATGATTGAAATATTGGTATGGAACAGAGAAATAGAGTGTTTTGTCAAAAATTACCAAAAATTGCCAAGATTCGAGATAACTTATTTTACTGGTTATAGAGAAATAATTGCCACATTTCACTTGGCTGGCCGAGATTTCTTCATTTTAAGATTTTAGAATTTTTGTGTCGGATTGACAAAGTTGCGCTTGTTGGTGATGAATTTGCGGGGAGATGTGCTGCGGTTGTTTTTATGAATGAATTTACTTGGCCTTGAGAAATATGCGCATGCGTTTATGAATGAAATAGCTATTGTTGTATTTGAATATGCGCGTAATTATTTATGTGTGTATGTATGCTGCCGTGGGTTGTACATATGTACATTTGTATATATGTGCGTGGTACTTAGACAGCAATATGCACGTATGTATGGATGTACTTACCCTGCAAAAAATGGGAGTAATCCGCGATGACTCCGGGAGCAATCGCAAAGGAGCATGCGACTAATACCACATTTGATCTCTTTATATGGAATGAACTGTTCGCTTTTGTTCGAGCATGTCCTATGAAGAGACTAATTGTTCACCTTTATACTCGAATGGGTACAAAAAGCGACTAGTCACTTTTAAAAAATAAAAATAAAAATTTGCGCCAGCTGAGATTCAAACTGGGGTGCTCAGTTTTGTTAGGCGAATACTCTCTCTGTGTGCCAACGCCGCACATGAAATTTCATTGACTAAGTGCGTACATATAATTAAATCGTTAATAGTACCCGTTAGAGATGAGTTGGGGACTAATTGATCTCCAATTAAAACCATAAGGGATGAGTCGAGACTAATTGACCTCCATTAGTACCCGTATGAGACTAGTTGCGACTAATTAATGCCCAATTGTACCCGATTGAGAGTAATCTCGGAATACTCTCTTTAGAGATTAGTCGCACAATTTTTTGCAGGGTATATATGCATGCAAAAACGTTGTCAATTAATGGAGCATGTAGTACATATAGATACATATATGTATGCGTGGGAAATGCATTTTCATTTGACTCCAAAACTATTGGGGCATATTAGTAGACGAAATAAAGTCGACTCTTAAGTTAAAGTTTGTCAGCACAAAATAAGAAGAAAGTTAGTATGTACTTACATATATGTAATATTATGTGCAGGTGCAAGAACGTTATCAATAAATGATTTTGGAGTATGTGTATGGGGTACATATTTACATATGTAAGTACATACATACACACATTCAGCTGCCATCAACAAATTATGTTTATTTATTTTTAATGATTTTCATTTAAAATATAATTCAATCTGGAACAGAAACCACAATAATAAAAGTTTAAAAGCTTGCACAAATTGCAAAAAAATTAATCAATCTTCAAGAAATGGTCATCCAAATTTTTTATTTGAATATTTAATATATTTTCGGGTATGCAGTATTGTAGTCCATTCAATTATATTATAAGAAAGTGCAAGTTTCAAGTTGTTAAAAATTACCGTTGATTTTTTAGATTTTTTTGTTGGGGTGTTGCTGTTTATTTTTCATACAAAAAAAAATTGGTTCATGTGTTATATGGAAGAAAATGCGAACACCCTCCACAAAAAAAAAAATTCTAAGAAATCAACGGTCATTTTTAACGACTAGAAACTTGGACTTTAGTGTACTTGATTGAATGGACTACAAAGCTGCATACCCGAAAATTTTCTAAATATTCTAACTAAAATTTTTTAAATTTTTATAACAATTTTTTGAAGTTTGATTAATTAATTTGCAAATTGAGTAAGCTTTTAAACTTTTATTATTGTGGTTTCTGTTATAGATTGAATTATGTTTTAAAGGAAATTATTAAAAATAAATAAATAAACATAATCTGTAAACAATATCATTTTGAATTTCGTTGCTAATTAGTTGATCGCATCTGTATGTACTGCAAGCATCCATATGCGCATGCCTGGGAAATGGATTTGCATTTTACTCCAGAACTATTACCTATTTACAAATAATATCTACGAGTATTGCAGTAAAACTCAAAAACAACTTTGAAGTTAACAAGTGCATTGCTTTGAAAATTTTTTTGTTAATGCGTCCATCTTTAAAGTGAGTTTGTGAAAAAACTAAGGCAGTTAGAAAACTGGGATTTGTTGCATTGAAAATAGCGTAGCAACTACAATAAGAATCGTTAAAAAAAACGATTTTTGCGACCCAAATGCCGACGGCAAATCACCAATGAGTTTGCATATTTGCATAGCTTTCACCTATTTATTAGATAACAAATCTACGTTTTGGAGTTAAAGCATTCCCTGGCCAATATCTTCGAAATTTAATTTTCATTAATTTAACCAAGAATTTTCATCTTTACGATTGTTCTGCTTTTTGTAATATTTGTAGTCCATTCAATTATAGTATAAGAAAGTGCAAGTTTCAAGCAGTTAAAAATTACCGTTGATTTTTTAGGTTTTTTTTTTGTTGGGGTACTGCTGTTTTTTCCCATACAAAAAAAAAAATTTGTTCATGTGTCATATGGAAGAAAACGCGAACAACCCTCCACAAAAAAATTCTAAAAATGAACGGTAATTTTTAACGACTAGAAACTTGGACTTTCATATACTATAATTGAATGGACTATAATACTGCATACCCGAAAATTTTCTAAATATTCTAATTAAAAATTTTGAAATTTTTATAACAATTTTTGGAAGTTTGATTTATTATTTTGCAATTTGTGCAAGCTTTTAAACTTTTATTATTGTGGTTTCTGTTATAGATTGAATTATGTTTTAAAGGAAATTATCAAAAATAAATAAATAAACATAATTTGCAAACAATATCATTTTGAATTTCGTTGCTAATTAGTTGATCGCATCTGTAAGTACTACTAGTATCCATATGCGCATGCCTGGGAAATGGATTTACATTTGACTCCAGAACTATTATTTACAAATAATATCTACGAGTATTGCAGTAAAAGTCAAAAACAACTTTGAAGTTAACAAACACATTGCTTTATACATTTTTTTGTTAATGCGTCCATCTTTAAAGTGAGTATGTGAAAAAACCAATTTTATCATATTTTTAACTAACATGCATTTTTACTATTTACATAATATAATACTCGTACAAGAAGCGAACTTGAACAGATGCTTTTTAAGTTTTTAGCAACATTAACTACTGAATAAATTATATTTAACAAATGGTTTTGCAGAAATGCAAATCAGTAATTCTAACTAATATAAAAGTACATTTAATATAATTTAACTATATTAATTTATTTAATTTTATAAAAAAAATATACATGAATACGTTTCTGCATTCACCTGCAACCAAGCAACACATAGCCAGACACTTGCAACAAATATAACATTATCATAACAGAAGTTTACATTTTTCTCTGTTAACTCTTCTTGAAATGTTAATCGCGCTGTGGTGATATTCCATGGATTTATTTTTTAGCCGAACAATTTTACGTTCCAAATATTTGCACCTTCTCTATCTATCTAAGTTCTCTGGTTTAACTCCCGTCAGTTCAGTTTTTGGTTTATGTCAGGGAAAAGCCACGCAGTATTCCAATTTAAAGCTTTGGCCTCACTTGCTAAAGTATTTATAACGACTGATTTAAAGTCCCTGTAAAAGAATCGCATGCCAGCATTTTTATTAAGATCCCAATTTGCCAAACGGCTTCGTATCGACGTCGTTTTCGACTCGATCTGGTAAACAATTTATTCGCCGGCGGGTCGCAAATACGTTTCGCCGGCGAACCGTAAAAACGATAACTAGCGAACTGCAAAACGATGCCCCACATCTTTAACAAAACCCATATAAACTGTTGTAATTTTTATTTGATAAGCTCGAGGTCCAGACACAATTTAGAGTTCCTAGAGATGACCTCAGATTGAGATCGAAATATCGACATTAAAATTTAATAGACAAAAGCTGTGTTTTATGTATTTTCTGTGCCTCGTGCTTATCAAATAAAAATTACAACAGTTTACAATTTAAAGGCTGATAAACAAAAACAAACAAAAACCATATACATAAATCCAATTTCAAAATGAATGCAATATTAAAAAACAAGTAAGAAAGTCTAAGTTCGGGCGGATCCGAACATTAAATACCCGGCGCAAGTATTAAATATATGTTTTTCACCTTTCCGAAACCTACCGCTACATGGTAAGCTGCGCCATATCAATTTTGAGTAAATTAGAGTCCTTAAATTTCGAAATTTTGAAGTTTCAAGCAGTTCTGAAATTTACCGTTATATGAAAAGCGGCCTCAATTTTAGTCCGATCTCAATAATTTTCGACGCTTTGCTTCTATGTTGCAAGCACAATAACAACGGTGCCACGCCCATTTTCCAAAATTTTATCACAAACATATTTCTTGGTTAAGAATTGTTGTAAGCATCAATTTTGAATAAATTAGCTTTAATATTTACTCATTTATCGAAGATTTTGTATTTCTCTAAATTACCGTTATATGGGATGTGGGCGTGGTTATTGTCCGATTTTAAAAATTTTCGGCCATTTGGTATGATGTACCAAGGCCAACAACTGTGCCGAGTTTGGAAGAAATTGGTGCAGCGGTTACCAAGATATACACATGTAACCATAAGTAGGCGTGGCTACGCCCATTTGCCAAAAATTTATAATATTCTTATTTTT
>NW_023461395.1:7189-26010 GCF_013731165.1 Rhagoletis pomonella
TATAAGCAATTAAAATCAAAAAAAATTATTTAAAGCAAAAAGCCAAAATTCCAAACCTAGTTTATATCAAAACGCAACATTTCCATACATGTTCAGAACAAAATGAAATAAATACTATTGGACGGACCAAAACGCAACATTTCCATTTTTTTAATCTAAATAACTTAAAAACTAATTGCCAGATAAAAACTTTTTTTTATGATTTGTATTGTTTTTAGATAACTATTAAACTACAACAACAGTTTAAAAAAAATATATATCCTATTGACTTAAATTAGTTTTTTTCGTTTATCCAAAAAATTGTTTTGGTGGAATTATTGCGTTTTGTTATGGACCTCCTCAAATAATCTTGTGCAAGCCTCAAAAATGGTTACGATTGAAGATTAACAAAAAAAACTTAATTTTTCGTTTGAGGTCATATATTTTATCCGAAATTTTGCTTTTTCGAGCTCTGGAGGGGGGGGGGGGGGGGCGATCCATGTGTATGGGTGGGAGATTTTCTCTTCATATTTGGTATGATAAATCCTGCATCTGGGAACAAACGCGTCCGCTTAGAAATACTCGGCTGCGATGGGCAACAAATAAAGTCACTGGCACTAAAATGGTTTTCGCAAACACGTGAAGAGTCGCCTAATCAAACATCGCAGCAATTTTCCCACCGATGTCGTTTCACTTGACAATTAGTTTAAAATATCGCACAAGTTTGTTGCCCTGGCTCTTGCCTCACACAGCACACCGCTCGTAATTCTTTTTCATTTTATTATGTATTTAAAATCAGTCGCACAGCTCACAATTGAAAATATAAATTAAAAAATTTAAATTTTGAATTATATAGGGTTAAGGGTTGACATTCCAGTCGCAGTTCAAAAGAGAGAAATGTCGCAATCACTTCTGCCTTGTTATGCCTTGGTTTTGCTTTACATAGAAATTTGTGCCTGTTTATTTTCATTTGAAAGCATTTCAGTGTTGGTTCTTTTAAGTTATAAAAATACATACACTGCCGGAACAAAGTATTGGCACAGCAAATTTTTCACAATATATGCATCAATTTTTATTCTAATATTATTCCGCTAATTTCGTATAAAAATATAGTTCATTCTACAAAAAAAACTCGCGAAATTCAGCAAATTTTCATGAACACTTTCAACTTTTTAATCAGATTTTTTAGAATTATTTTGAGTATGCAGATTTGTAGCCCAATCAATTTTATTATAATAAAAAGCAAGTTTTAAGTAGCTAGGAGTTACGTTTGATTTTTGGCATTTTTTTTACGTAGTCTCTTCCATACAAAAATTTTTTTCGAAAATACTTTATATGGAAAAAATGCAAAACACCTTCAACAAAAAAAAAATCTCAAAAATCAACGCGATTTTTGACTAACTCCGAACTTGCATTTTTTTTACTAGAATTTAATGAGCTGCAAATCTGCGTACTCAAAAAAATTCTAAAAAATCTGATTAAAAAGTTGAAAGTGTTCATGGAAATTTGCTGATTTTTCGCGAGTCTTGCACAAAGTTTAGGAATTTTATTTTTATGTTTTTTGTTGTTGAATGAACCATATTTTTATACAAAATTGGCGGAAAAATATTAGAATTAAAAATTGTTGCATATATTGTGAAAAATTTGCTGTGCCAATACTTTGTTCCGGCAATGTATGTGTACATAGTGCCTGAAAATGTCTATTTTTCCCTTACCTTAAAGCTTTAAGCGCGGGCAATAATGATGATATGTAATTATGCCAGAATTGAATATGCGCTTTCTAGGAAGACAGTACATGTAATATTTCTTCTATGTGTTGGCACTCACAGTGTATACAGTGTGCCAAGTATTGACATTTAATTTTTCTCATATCCATATTTGGCAATTGCTTGAGTGTGTTAGTTAAAATTTTGAAATTTGTTGTCACTTCCTTTAACCTCTTTGGTAGTTTGAATTTAATTATTTTTTTTTTGAACATAGTGTCTGAAAATATCTATTTTTCCCTTACCTTAAAGCTTTAAGCGCGGGCAATAATGATGATTTTTAATTATGCCAGAATTGAATATGCGCTATCTAGGAAAACAGTACATATAATATTTGTTCTATGTGTTGGCACTCACAGTGTATACAGTGTGCCAAGTAATGACATTTAATTTATCTCATATCCAAATTTGACAATTGCTTGAGTGTGTTAGTTAAAATTTTGAAATTTGTTGTCACTTCCTTTAACCCTTTTGGTAGTTTGAATATTAATTTTTTTTTTGAAATCGTGGCCGTGAATAATGCCGCATACGTGTTTTTATGCAAGAGGGCGGTGACCAGCGTTGCCGCTTTGGTAATCTTTAACCAAAATTGGTTATTTTTTTCTTTCTATAACAAATTTGGTAATTTGGTAATTTATTTTTCAATTTGGTAACTTTTTCGATTCGGTCCTACATGTCACATAGGTCAATAAAGGTTCTGATTCCACATTAGGAAGTGGCCCGTAAGCGTTTCCTTTTATATAAATACCAGGTAATCCTGAAAGTTTCTCAAGGCGAAAAGGTTTTCCAGCGTTCCTTGGTTAAAAGACAGGTATGATCTATAAAACTGCTTGAAAGTGGCTATCGCTATATCTACCGTATCCTTTCCCGAGAGGTTTTGGGTGGTCATACCTTTCACTGTCAGTTTACCATAAATTTTCCATTGTACCCGGCAACCATACATATGAGTTTAATTCTATGTAAATATGTATGTTCTCGTTCAAAAAGCTACGGAATTTAGTGGGGGACTTCACTTTGTCTATGTGTGAGTCGAAAGCTTGTTGTTGTCGAAAGCAGTGGTCGAAAAGATTATAGCCGCACATATGGTGCCAAGTTTGACAAGTTTTAACAAATTATTATTATTTTATTGTAATTTAATTTTGGTTATTATTTTATAAAAAATATAGTGCTTTCTTTAGCAGAACGCTTGTAAATCCAAGTTTCAAACTTTTTTCGATATTATTCTGGGTATCTAATTTTATAGCCCATTGAATTCTAATAGAATAAATTCCAAGTTTTAATCGCTAAAATTTACCGTTGATTTTTTAGAATAGCCCCATAAAAAACTCCAGTGGTCAAATGACATTCCATCTACGGGAAATTATCGTCTGTTAATCCTCTGTTGCAATGAACCGTATCCTTGACACTGAATGATCATATGCCGTCAGTTGTTTTGTGGGCTGAGCTTTGTATGGATGGAGATGTATATCCAACTGCAAAGTATACCATTATAAGCCATTAGGCAGTACCATGTTCTTAAATCGAGGCGCAATCGACAAATTTGTTTCTTTGGCCATAGGTTTAAAATCTTTACCAAGCGTCTCTGTTGTTGTGGCTTTCAGCGTTAACGCAGTTATAACAAGTAATAAAGTCTAAGTTCGGGCGGAGCCAAACATTACTTACCCGGCGCAAGTATTAAATATATGTTTTTCACCTTTCCGAGAGCTACCGCTACATGGTAAACCGGGGTGTATCAATTTTGAGTAAAAAGCGTCCTTAAATTTCGAAATATTAAAGTTTCAAGCATTTCTGAAATTTACTTTTATATCAAAAGCGGCCGTAATTTTAGTTCGATTTCAATAATTTTCAACGTTTTGCTTCTACGTGGCAAGCACAATAACCATACCGAGTTTGGTACAAATTGGTAGAACGGTTACCGAGATACATATGTGTGATCATAAGTGGGCGGTGCCACGCCCATTTTCCAAAATTTTATCCTAAACGTATTTCTTGGTCAAGAATTGTTGGAAGCATCAATTTTGAATAAATTAGCTTTAATAATTACTGATTTATCGAAGATTTCGTATTACTCTAAATTACCGTTATATGGGATGTAGGCGTGGTTATTGTCCGATTTTAAAAATCTTCATCCATTTCGTAGGTTATACCAAAGTTAACAACTGTGCCAAGTTTGGAAGAAATTGGTGCAGCGGTTACCAAGATATACACATGTAACCATAAGTGGGCGTGGCTGCGCCCATTTTCCAAAAATTTATAATATTCTTATTTTTCGTCTAAAACTTATTGTAAATATCGATTTTGAGTGAACAATCTTCAGCAGTTTCTAAAATATCGCAGTTTTCGTATTTCTGAAAATTACCGTTATATGGGAGGTAGGCGTGGTTATTGTCCAATTTTGCTCATTTTCAATACCATCCGTCCTACGCCAGAAATAACGTACCAAGTTTCGTTAAGATATCTAAATTTTTACTCGAGTTATTGTGAGCACAGATGGACGGACGGACAGACAGTCACTGCTTAATCGATTTCTCTTTTCATTCTGATCATTTATGTATACATTTGTCTATATCTATCTCGATTCGTTTTGCCTGTTACAAACAACCGTTATGTGAACAAAGTTATAATACCCTTGTGTACAAGTGCGCTCGGGTATAAAAATTGTAGGTGAATGGAGCGCTGATGGCCTGAAAAGCTTGGTCTCTTCGGATATATGTACACACAAATGTATATTTGTCCAGTTCTGCACATAAAAAAGGTTTGGTAATTTTTTGTTGAATTTGGTAAGTTTTTCCGGAAATTTTGGTAAAAAATAAAAAAAATGTTTTGGCAACACTGGCGGTGACTCCATGTTCATCGTACCGAACGACGAATATGTAAAAAAAACAGCTAGCATGTCTTTGCCACCAACAGCACGTATTTGTGAGAATCATTTTAAAAGCTCCGACCTTTCTAGTACGAGCCTAAAGCGTAAGCGATTGCATCCGGAATCAGTTCCGTCAAAGCGAATACCAGTCAGTGTTGCCACAAAATTCTTTTATTTTTTACCAAAATCACCGGAAAAAGCTACCAAATTCAACATTGCCAAGTTTATTTTATGTGTAGAACTGCACAAGCATACATATTGATGCCTTTCTGCATCAAAAAGAAAATTTTGAAAAAAAAATGTCGCTTACGTTATTTTGGCAGTTAGTGCTCGATATGTCTGTACATATCGTTATCTTAATATAGAAAGGCCCTAACTCATATAGTCGCTGATACGCAAAAAAAAGCCGTTACTGACTAAAATTTTGTATGCTTAAAATGAGTTACGGCTTTTTGTATTTCAGCGACAATATCAGTTAGGGCCTTTCTATATAAAGGTAACGATATGTATGTCCGAAGATACCAAGCTTTTCAGGCAATCAGCACTCCATTAACATAAAATTTTTACGAAAGTTGGTTGAATTTTTTAAATATTGAACAAAGTTTGATGTTTGATTTTTTTTGAGTTCTGTTATAGAAAGAACAATATTTTTATAAAAAATAACCAAAATTAAATTACAAAGAAAGGAAATAACATGTTAAAACTTATCAAAATATGGTGCGGTTATAATTTTGTCGACCACTGTATGTAAACAAGTGACAAGAAAATATATCAAAAATTCAACGCTTGAAAGAAAGCTTTCGACTCACACATAGACAGAGTGAAGTCCCCCGCTGAATGCCGTAGCTTTTTGAACGAGAATATACGTATTTACGTAGAATTCTACTCATTTATATGGTTGGCGGGTACACCGGAAAATTGATAGTACATAATTGAAATGCTGACGAACTGACAGGGATCACCAAAAACTTTCAAGCGGGTTTCTTAAAGAACACACCATTCTATTAGCAAAGGAACGCTGGAACAACTTTCGCCTTGCGAAACATTCAGGATTACCTGGTTTTTTATTTAAGGAAACGCTTACGGGCCACTTACTACTGTGGAACCAGAACCAAGATTAACCTATCTGACATGTAAGACCGAAGAGGAAAAGTTACCAAATTGAAAAATAAATTACCAAATTACCAAACTTGATAAATAAAGAAAAAAATTACCAATCTCGGTTAAAAATTACCAAAGCGGCAACGCTGATACCAGTGCCCAATCTATCCAATGTGGAAATAGACAGAATTTACGAAATGAAATTTTATTTAATTAAGTAATAGGAATTTATCTTTGCGATTAAAATCAATTTTGATTAAAAAACAAAAATTTGTTTTTTTTAACATGTGTTATCTGAGGGTTAATTGGAATAAACAACTAACACAAACACATCAGTTCACGTATGAATTGTCAAATATGGATATTGCCATTACTTGGCACACTGTCTACACTGTGTTGGCACTATCCCTGTAGGGAAACGAACTAGTGCGGAACTGGTTCGGTTCTAGTGCGTTTTGAACCATGACTAGTATGCGTTAATTCTCTTTCGCATGCTAGCGACTGGCGAATTTAACATTGCGATGTCCTAGGAAGTGTCAAGAACCAGTTCTAAATTCGACAGATAGTTCGTTTTGCATCCCTTTTTCTATAGTTCCGAACCAGTTCTAAATTCGACAGATGAGATCTAGTTCGTTCTGCATCCCCTTTTCTTTAGTTCCAAACCAGTTCCTAATTCGACAGATGAGATCTAGTTCGATCTGCATCCATTTTTTATACTTCCCAACCTGTTATAAATTCGTAACCTTAGATCTACATTTCTAATCAGGCCTGTCGAAACATTTCCCTTCTAAATTAAATACGATCGGTTGAAGGAAGGACAATACAATCACAAATGTTTAAACGCATTTATTAAAAATTTATAAACCACATTAGTAGTAGTAGTAGTATTAAACTTAAGTAGTAAGTAAAAAAAAAGTGCGTTCTGCTTAAAAGTAAAAATATTAGTTCACTTTGTCTTACTTGCCTAAATTTAAGCATATTGATTTTTAAGGAAATTCAGTTCTTTTTAAGCTTATATGTATATGAAGTACTTCCAAAGTTTTTGTCGTACTTAACTTAAATAAGATATAAAGTCAGTCAATAAAGTTTAGGTACAGTGAAGTTTGTACAATACCGACAACTATTTTTTAAATATTTTATTTTTTTTTATGATTTTTGGGGATTTTGTTGTAGAATTGACCAAATTTTTATAAAAAATTACCGAAAACTAAAATATTAAAAAAATAGTTGCCCGTATTGTAAAAAATTCGTTGTACCTAAACCTTATTGACTGACTGTATTAACGTAGCTGTGGTGGATTGCATAAAAAAACTTAATTTGTCTTTTCTTAAAAAAAAGGTAGCTGGTGGCTTGCATTTTTAAATAAATTTAGTGAGAAAGTGGTAATTATTTTGACACTTTTTTTTAAATGCCTCTTTTTCTGCAACTGCATTGCCTTTCTCAATTGTCCTTCAGGATCTTGGCCTTTGTTTATGGAATCACTAAGTATAATGATTACACTGTGAGACAAATGGTAGGGGTCAGTGATCGGGAAGGGTTCAAACTACCGGGGAAAGTTATATCGGTAAAAAAGAAGTTATACGTGTCCCGGCGTTTCGTTGGGTCATGTCTAGGAATCGAGATATATCGATTTGAAGTTAGTAGCTATCGTATAGGGGAAATTGTCACCTTTGGTGGTCTTTTTTTTTTACATAACTCGAGAACCACTTGTCCCATTTTGCTCAAAAAAATTTAAAAAAATTAAAAATTACAATTCCTTTAATCTGTTAATATAACGTTTTTCTATATAACCAACAGTTTTGGCGGTAAAAATAAATGTATGAAAAAAAAAATATTTTTTGCCTAAAATATTAAATTTTTTTTATTTTTTAAATTCATAAAAAATCCAAAACGGAAAAAAAGGCAAGTCGTATTACTTTCACGCAAAGTCACATAACCTTTAAGCAAAATGAGACATAGATCATGAAAATCGATGGACGCGTTTCGCTTTTATTCACAATTAAGTGAAGGTATCTCATTTCATAAATACAACATTTTACATTTTTTAAATACAACCCCAAACAATTATTGACCGACCACCGTGATTCACAGTTTGCCTTACATGCTGCGCATGGGTTTAATTTGGGTCTTTTACCCAATACCATGCCCGGCCATCTGATTGAAAGCGATTAATTTAGTCTTTTCGGACCAAATAACCTTCAATTGAAACTTAAAAATATGTTTTTATTGCATTCTGAACGGCCTAACATATCCCAATAGGCAACGGTTCGGTTTTCGTGCGATGCAGCGAAATGCTGCCACACTCGCACATGTATTATGATCAAATTTGCTTTTTTCTTCTTCTTCTTTATGATGCCTTTGCGCTCAATTTGGCAATTCTTCGTCTCGCTGTCTATTGATTTGCATTCAAGTTTAATACCTTAAGCGCTTCTGTAATGGTGGCTGCATCGCTACTTGCTTCTAAGTTCACAAGATATCGTACCGTAATATTTTTTAACAGACTTCCTTTGTCCTTGGGAACACTTTAGGCTATATTTTTTCTAAGTCTTAACATTTTTAAGTAGCAGATTCCAAAATTGTTTGCCACTTTTCTATTATTTACATTTATGGTTCCTGATTAACTATGTTATTTACTGGTGATCACTTCTTCAATAAATTACAATACAGAAAAAAGTCATCTGACTTCCAACTAACAGGCTAACCTAATATTCGCGGCTTGCGTTTTGGTACGCATGCCGTCGAATTTGTTTTTTTGCGTCACCCGAAATTGACTTGCATGCGTTTGCATTTGATTTCATTGAGCGAATCAAAATTTCACGCAGAACAAAAATTGGAAATTGAGTTAGCTTCATACGCACGCCGTTCAATTTCGGTTGATCTCATACAAGTTGCATGTGCATGAGAAATTTTTTACAATAAATTGGCGGCGTGCGTGAATATTAGGTTAGCCTGTAAGTAAGAGATAACTGTCAAATGCAAAACTGAGAGTGAGTGCAAAACTGTAACATCTGCCTCAATTTAAATTTTTGTCTGCTGGTTTTTTTATTGTTGTTGTATTGACTTCAAATCGTTATAAGAGAGGGAGCAGGGATGTACCAACAAGAATATACAACAAAAGGATGAAAGTCTTTAGAACTTGGTAATATAGAAATATATATATAGAATTAAAAAGTGTCACACCATGTTACAGTTTTGCTCGTCACTGTATGTATACATATAGACAGAAACGAATAACTCATAAAAGAAACCACGTAAATAAAATGGGGGAAATGTTTTATGGAACTGTTTTAACATTTCTTTTGTTTTAATTGTAAAAAATATCCGGCACTTATAAAAAAATTATTTAATGTTTTCTTTTATGAAGACTTAATTGTAACAATTTCTTGATAGTTTTTTTAACTGCCCTTTAATGAAAATTTTTTCAAGGGAGGCTTGTAAAGACTTAGCAGCTATAGTGTCTTCCATTGTCTTAATTTTTTCATTAAGAAGGTATATTTCCGTTTTGAAATACATTGTATGGAATCATTGCATTGAATTCATGTACACATACATACATGCGTATGTATCGATAACATTGCAAACGTCAAGCTGTGAGGTTGTACTTATATTGTGCTCTGATTTTGGCTTTCTATTTGCTAAGGTTATTGTGCTAATTCTGAGTTAAAGTAGTGACAAAAAGTGCCTATGAGCATATCAGCCTGAAATAATTGAAGCTAAGTGAAAGTTATTGTGTTTTATATTAAACTAAATTTAATTAAATTTCACTAGCATACGTTATCTTGCCGAGTCATTTGTTGTTGTATCCTTTGTAGTTAACTGAATTCATTTTGTTTTTGAACAGTTGTTTTACTCTTTTTGTTTACTTCTTCTAGTAATTCTTGTCACAGCTGTCTGCGTTGCGTTTATTAAGTGTCATAATTACAGTTATACTCAAACTGTTCGCTACATTTATTTAAAGTTATTTACATCAGCTCCTTAATTGTTATTATTTATTTTGCTTGTATTTTTATTAACGAGTGCTATTACATAAATCTTTCAATATGAAGTGCGATCTTGATAGTTGCCAAATTAAAAGCGGTTCTGAACGCTACTTGTCGTGCTGGCTGTGTGATGGTATTTACCATCTGAAATGTGCTGGTTTGACGGGAAGAATTCTGGACGCTATTAATGATGGCAAGGGCCTTCGCTGATCTTACGTAAAGTGCAGGTCAACCGAAGTTGGTATTTTCAAGCTATTTAGGCAAACCAGAAATGGTTTTACAGAAATAGGAAGAGAATTGTCAGTACCCAGCAAAAAATCGGTAATCGCTTTTAGTGGTAACGTGTTCTAGAAGGCATAGCGTTGTAATGCCTTAGAATTTTTTCGCTTCTTTTAGGCATTGCCGGTAATGCAAAGTAGAATGTCCTACAATATTTTATTTATTTCGCTTCTTTGTTTCATATCGGGGAATGCAAAGTAGAATGTCCTATAATATTTATTTTTTAATTCGCTTCTTTGCTTCATTTCCGGGAATGCAATGTAGAATGTCCTACAATATTATATTTGTTTCGCTTCTTTGCTTCATTTCAGGGAATGCAAAGTAGAATGTCCTACAATATTTTATTTATTTCGCTTCTTTGTTTTATTTCGGGGAATGCAAAGTAGAATGTCCTATAATATTTATTTTTTAATTCGCTTCTTTGCTTCATTTCCGGGAATGCAAAGTAGAATGTCCTACAATATTATATTTGTTTCGCTTCTTTGCTTCATTTCAGGGAATGCAAAGTAAAATGTCCTACAATATTTTTTTTTATTTCCCTTCTTTGCTTCATTTCGGAGAATGCAAAGTAGAATGCTGCATCGTAGTGAGCTGAAAAATAGAATAAATATCCAAAAATTCTTTTTCTACCGTTACTTTCTGTGGAAATTTGTCTCGCATAAAAATCATGTTTTGCTTTGTTCAATTTGCAGCGAAGTTGAAGTCAGTCAATGATGTGAAGTACAAGAGTGAGGAAGTACGATTTTAAGCTTTATTAAATATGCATGTATGTACATACCGATTTTTAAGAAAATACAACTGAGCTGATTTATAAAAATTTTAATTAATTTTAATCTTTTAAGACATTTTCTGATTTCAATTTAATATAACTAAGTATGCACTTATCTAGGCATTCTACATTAGTTTCTCTGTAAGGCATTCTTTGTTCGCTTCTCTGGATTCTGTTTATCCATGCGTTCCCCCTTCCTTTTAAGGTAATGCTGCGGGTAAGGGCTTACCGCCAATGACATGCCCATGTTAAAATAAGGCCTTCTTGAAGCGAAAGGGTAAGCAATTCCCATCGCCTAGCTCGTTTCCACTTTCGTTTCTGTGGTAATCGTGTTTTTTGCTGGGTACTGACAGAAAAATGTAAGCATTGTGAAAATGTGTTTAAATCATTCAAATGCTTAGATACCTTGCAATCTGTTAACCCTACAATGGTCTCGTGGTCTACGATCGTAGACCACTTCTTTTAAAATAGTACTATCTTTTAATTTTCTTTCTTAAGACAGTTGCACTTTTCAGTAGCTGTTGCTAATACGTCTGCTCACATAATCAGTGTGTTAGGTGCGCTGAGGGGGAGAGATTGCAAATTGTATCACGGCTGAAACATAACTGGCCTACATATGTAGACCACGTGACCAATGGCGTTTTAGTTTTAAATTCATTATTTTGATAGGTAAAAGTAAGTAATATTTACTAACATTTCATACTCATGAAGTTAAAACAATACTGTTTAGACAAAACTATGTCAGAACTAAAAAAAAAAGATAAGTGGAGAAGCCCAAGAATTTTAAGACGGTTGGACGAACTGCCAATTGGAAAAGAGCGCTGCTATGTTTTCTCCACCAACAGAAAATTATGACGGCCGTTTTCATATCTGCCCTCGAAGTAAGAAGAAATATTCCAGAAGGGCATGTGTGAGTTGTGGGAGACTTACTGGCAAAACGCGCATGATTAATGCCTGCACATTTTGTGTAAGTGAGTAAAATTTTCCTCATTTCAGTGGTCTCTAATTAGATTATTTTTGAATGGAATCTTGCTTTTGATTTTTTAGGTGAAACGTTTTAATGCTTTGTTACGATGAAAAATAGTTTGTTTATTGTTCTCAATATATAAATATATTTATTCAATTATGTGTATGCCTGTTCTCAAAAACACTAAAAACTGGGTGCAGTTTGTTCCTTTTGATTCTTTTTTTAAAATAAAAATATTTTGTCTTAAAATCTATTTAATACGATATAGAAACGTTCCAAAAACGTGCTTGTGCTATATTATCATTTATATTCTCATAGTTATTTATCCTATTTCAAAACAAAAATGGTCTACGATCGTAAACCAGGTGACTATTGGTGTTACTATATACCACGTGACCATCGAAGGGTTAAGGATATACGTGTGTCTAAACGTAAGCGTCTTCTTAGTCCATCTAAGGAAATTATTGCACATCAGAATAATCGTCCGACTGACTTAATTAATCTATCTTCTCCATGTCCTCCAGCATCAGAATCCTCAGCCTCAAAAGAGCGTGTAACGAAATCTGCTTCGGATAATAACGAGCCTGAGGTCTCTTCCCCTTCCCCCATTGAAGTGGTGGCATCGTCTTCAAAGCCTCTACCGCCTTTCCTATCCTCAACTAGTAACGCAGTAACTCAACCTCTTCCGCCGGTACTCCAGTCTGATACAAGGAAACTAGTTGTGGTTCCGCCAAAAAAGTCAATTTTTTTCTCTAGATTTTCGAGAGACACTACCGAAGACGATATAAAGCTTTATATATCATCAAAAATTACAACTGTCGACTTAAGCATCAGAAAATTTAATTTTAAATAGGAATGAAATATTGATTCATTTAAAATTTACGTAAATTTAGATAATTTTAATGCGCTGCTTAGTAGTTCTTTTTCTTTCTTTTACTGAAACTTGGCTGAAACCTCACAGTTTCAATTCATATCATACCTATAGACAAGAGGGTGGACAGAATCGGCGGTGGCATACTCTCCGCTGTAGACTTTCAATACCATCTGAATAAGTTAGTCTTCCACACATTGATTCAGTAGAATTCAAATGCATTCGTGTACAGGTTGGAAAAGGGTATATTTACTTAGCTCTATGCTATATCAACCCCGATCTGGGACATTGGTGTATTCACGACTCATATATTTACTGAAATCAGTTAATTTACTGACTAAACCGTCTGATTCAATAATTGTGTTGGGTGATTTTAATTTACCAAGCATATCATGGAACATCATTGACAATGATATCGTACCTTTCGCGTCTAGTGCGTGCAGCAACGTGTTTTTAGAGGAGATAGCTGAATTCTGCCTAACTCAGGTTAATGTACTTCACAATAAGTTTGGTAAAGTATTAGATCTTGTTTATGTTTATGATGCATCTAAGTCCGTTGTAAATAACTGTGATCCACTAGTTTTGCCCGAAGATGTTTACCACCCTCCTATGGAGATATCTTACGAAGTTATAAGTGATGGTCAAAATTGCGGTACCCAAGTATACTAAATATTCGCTTTGATTTTTCGAAAGCCAACTTTAAAAAGCTTAACAATGAACTGTCTAAATTCGTGGCCTGCATATAAAGAAAATATTGAACAAAGCGTTGCACTTTTTAACTTTACTTTACATAAATTATTTGAAAAGCATGTGCCTAAACGCATGTATGTTCCTGAAGAACAAATACAGTTATGGTTCACTAAAGAACTACGAAATTTGAAAAACAGAAAGTCACGTTATTTTATAGCGTTTTATTTTCTCAAAAAAAGTTCTGCCCTTTTATATGGGAACTCTTGCTTTGCGTTGCCCTGAAACCTGAGAAAATGTTGCGTTCTTTATATGAGAATGAAACAGAAAATATACTACTCCATCACAATTTATTTATAGAACTTAATAAAGCTGAATTATTCACTTGGCCTTTAAGTCTTTAACAATTTTAAAGCAAAACACTTATGTATTTCTGATAGGGAAAATAATTGCATTTTACAAGATTAAAT
The DNA here is from genome assembly GCF_013731165.1 of Rhagoletis pomonella. NCBI lineage: Eukaryota > Metazoa > Arthropoda > Insecta > Diptera > Tephritidae > Rhagoletis > Rhagoletis pomonella. Next base: position 20,919 of record NW_023461395.1, read on the forward strand.
TAAAAATCAACCATGCAACTCTCACCCTCACGTTTATTTGAGAGCAGAAAAGGCAGCACTTTCGCCGGATCAGAGCGCAACCTGCTGAGAAAAGAACACGACGCCTTGTGAAAGGACTGATAAAAGAACATGAAAATGTGACAGCGCTAACACAAGGCAGAATAAATGCAGGTTTTTCGAGAAAAGAAAACGCTATTAGATTATACAAAAAAAACCGGTTTACACTCATACTATGTAAAATACTCACTTTTGCGTTATAAGTTTTTTGAATTAAACAAAAAGTGTTATATAGCTTACTTGTGTAAAATCAAACGGCGTATAATATATAACCCCAAATCATTTTATGACTTCGTAAACTCCAAGCGAAATGTACATACGTGGGTTTCCTTCGGCCATGAAGTATCAAAATACCGTCTCTGGTGATAATCAAACAATTTCCAACATGTTAGCTCGTTTTTTAAATCCAATTATTCCATTACCTCACATGCTAACATTGACTATCCTTTTAAACTATGTATGTCCAATGAATTCAATAAATATCCCAGTAATATCTCCCGATAATCTGAAATCCTTAAAGCAGTCCTTCAGTTATGGTCCTGATCAGATCCCTTCTTGTATTCTTATAAATTGTGCTGATTATCTCTATGAGCCGTTAGCAGCCTTATTTAATTTGTCTCTTAAAGACGGCGTTTTTCCAACTATATGGAAGGAATCATTCATAACCCCGTTACATAAAAGCGGTAGCAGATCTTAAGTGGAGAATCACCAGGGAATAGCTAAGCTTTCTGCAATTCCTAAGTTATTTGAAGCAATTATAACAAATCAGTTGACGCATTCTATCTCTTCTAGCATTTCATATAGTCAATATGGAGTTTGCAAGGGCAAATCAACTTCTACAAATTTACTTGAATTAATGTCCTATATCTCAAAAGCATTTAGTGAAAGCAAAACTGTTGATGTTATATATATTGACTTCAGTAACCCATTTGACAAAGTGTGCCACTCGTTGCTCATCTATAAACTTGATCTTCCTGGTCTTCCACCTAATTTTCTACGTTGGATCTCTTCATACCTCTGTGATAGTTCACAAAGGGTAATGTTTAAAAATACTATCTCTGACGTCATTGATGTTACTTCAGGAGTCCCTCAAGGTAGCCACCTAGGCCCGGTTCTGTTCTTGCTTTTTATAAACGATATTTCTACAGGTATAAAATTTTCCAAAATTTTAATGTATGCAGATGATGTAAAGCTTTATAAATCGTACGTTTCAATTAAATAAAGGTCTTTGCTACAATAAGACTTAAACAGCATGGCTTACTGGTGTCAAGTAAATGTTATGCCTCTAAATCTTAAGAAATGTAAAGTAATGTGCTTCTCGCGAAGAGCTGGGATGAACAGCTTCTTATACAATAGGTAACCATAACCTGGAGCACGTGAACAATTTTGTGTACCTTGGTATCGCAATGGATCCTAAGCTTAATTTTAATCTTCACATTAATGTGGCAGTCAACAAGGCTAAAGGTGTACTTGCATTTGTGAAACGATGGTCAAAAGAATTTTGTGACCCTTATATCACTAAAACCCTGTTTACAACACTAGTTAGACCAATTCTGGAATACGGTTCGGTGGTTTGGAATCCAAGGTATCAAATTTACGCAGACAAGATAGAATCAATTCACAAACAATTCCTACTTTTTGCTTTAAGAAATTTCCGTTGGGATTCTCAATATAACTTTCCGCCTTATACGAGCGGATTAAAACTTATTAATCTTCCTACACTTTCCAGTCGCAGGCAAATGCTTGGTACAATTTTTAATAGTGAAATCGGTTGACGTGGTTCAAAGTTATGCGGTAACATACATAAAAAAAATAAAAAAATAAAAAAAAATATTCCGACGAACTGATAACCTCCTCCTTTTTTGGATGTCGGTTAAAAATAGAAAATGCCAACTTGGAAAGGGTTAAAAGTTATTAATCATTTGACATTATAGTCGGTGTTCAAAAGAGAGAAATGTAAAAATCACTTTACCTTATTTAATATGCCTTGGATATTATCATAAATTGCATTAAGGCACTGGCCAAATGCAGGCTTGCTTCGCTTTGAGAACTGTCAAAAGTCATTTGGAATATACTAAAACGTATGAGGGGTGGCCAAATGGGAGCTTTGCTTCACTTGCTTTAAGCGCCTCAAAGTTTCAAATAGGCAAATGTTTTATTTGAAAGCATTTTGTAGGCTTTTGACAAAAAGGTATGTTCCTGTTTTAAATAAATTCAAACAAACTGCTGCACACTTTTATGTACAAATTTTACGTAATTAAAAAATAATATATGTATAATATAAGTTACTCAAAGTTTATTAAAAATGATTCTATACTTCCATATCTATATTTAACATGTCGCTGGGATAAAGTGAAAAGTTTCTAAGTCCATTTTTACAAATTTTACAGGAACTCTGAATACAACATTTTGAGTGTTTAAAGCAAAGCAAAACTCTATACACGGTTAAAAATTTTCGATTTTACTTTTAAACTTTTTGGACTACATACATGACCAAACTAAATTTAGTTCCAAATACAAACCTTCCAAGTTTAAAAAAAAGAGAGCACAGATCAAACAGATCGGATTAAATTTTAAACCCAAACATTTTCTATTTCGTTTGCTTCACATTGCACTTCACGAAAGCTTTTTCGGACAGCCTTGGTAGCAACAAATTGTATCAAGCATCTTTGCACACTCAGCTACAGCCATGCATGTAAATGATGTTGAGTTTGAATCAACACCACATTTCGCTGTCTTGATGCCGTCAGTTCATAAGATTAGCTCTCTCTCTCTGAGAGACATATAAAATAAGGCATATTGAGGCAAACATTTTCTATTTCGGTTTGGATTTTAAACCAAATTTTCTATATATCAAACCTTGAAACTAGAATTCAAACATTTTGGATTGATTTATAAACCACGAACTCTTTGGTTTTAATTTTAAACCACCCATAGCAAAACATCATTTTCTCGGCTGCCTGGACTAAAATTTTAACCAAAATATATTGAAAATTGCTTAAAACTATTGACTGGTTTAAAAAGGAGACTATAAAAGACTAAAAAGGCAGTAGTCCCAACGCGGTTTAAAAATTAAACCCAAATTTTTGACCGTGTACGAATGAGAAGGATTCGATCTTTGTTAAAAGATTTCGTATTATTTTGGCCTTATCGGATATTCGAGGCCTCTTTGGACTTAGAAAAATTTTTTTCTTTCATTGAATATAAACGAGAATAAATAAAACAAGTACCTTAATCCATAATTTCGCTTGCTTCCTATATCAAAATATGAGGTTTCATAAAATGTAGACTTAGCATCTTTTCACACAAAGCGAGCGATATTTATGATGTCAAACTACTGCTAAGTCGTCTCTTGAAAAATAGATTTTTTTAGTTTGTTGTTTTTAATAAATGTATATATATTTATATATGTATGTATAATTATTATCATTCCTTTGAAATGCAAAAATTTATTCGCATAAATTTAAAAATAAATCTGAAAAGATTGCTATGCATTTCTTTTCTTTAATTTTCTGGAATTTTGTGGGAAAATATTCTTAGTTTAAGGGAGCAGACCTTTACTTTTTAACTACACAGCTGACTGCTTTGGCAGCGCTCCAAGCCGCCATTTGGCCAAACAGGTTTTTGAAGTATATCAAAGCAAATTAAAGTAAGCAAGGCGTGCAAAGCAAACCTGCATTGGGCCAGCGCCTTTAGTGTTTCCGCGACGTCATGAAAAAATGTATCGTAGAAGAAACAAAAAATGTATCAAATGTATCACAAATTTTTTATTAAAGTATCAAAGTATCAAGTTAGAAAAAGCTAAAAATATTTAGCCCAGTAAAATTAGATAAATTTGGTAGGAAAATTAAAAAAAATTTGTAACAGCGATTTTTTGATGCAGTTTATTTCTATTTGACACGTCGATCATGGATCCACAGTCTTGCCCCTAAATTTAATATGGCATCATTCCGCCATCTTGAATTTAAGTTTTTTTGGGTTTTTTCCGATTTGCAAGCTTATTTTGCATTTTTCGTAAAAATAGTTATATACAAATATGTAGAGAATTAAATTTTCCACATTTGTTATATAGAAGGATTTTTAAAAATAGCATTTTTTATGGTAAAAAATTAGCAAAAATTGCAAAAAAATTTTATATTGTCACGGTTTTAGCCATTTTTTGACAATTCCTGTTGAAAATACATAGCATATTGAAATTCCAGGGTTGTAGAGAATTTCATTCTTCACAACTCTTATACCTAATTTTTTTTTGTACGGCCGAGATCGTCCCAAACATAGCGATTATCCCAGTAAAATGAGATAAATTTGGTAGGAAAATTAAAAAAAAAAATTTGTAACAGCGATTTTTTGATGCAGTTTACTTCAATTCGACACTTAGATCATGGATCCACAGTCTTGCCCCTAAATTTCATTTGGAAACATTCCGCCATCTTGGATTTAAGTTTTTTTGTTTTTTTTCCTATTTGCAAGCTTATTTTGCATTTTTCGTAAAAAATGGTTATATACAAATATGTAGAGAATTTAATTTCCCACATCTACTATATAGAAGGTTTTTAAAAAATAGTATTTTTGATTTGAAAAAATTATCAAAAACTGCTAAAAAATTTTATATTGTCACGGTTTTCGCCATTTTTTGACAATTTCTGTTGAAAATACATAGCATGTTGAAATTCCAAACTTGTAGAGAATTTCATTCTCCAAAACTTTTTTGCCTACATTTTTTTTCGTACGACGCTTAGATCACGGCCGGGAACGCGGGGAGTTTGTCAATTCTTCGGAGTATTTTTATTTCTACTTTTTCACCGCATAACTTTGCACTGCGTGAACCGATTTTTTTACCAGAAAGAAAGTACCTTAAAGGTCGTCCCGTAATTTGATTTAGATCCGATCATTAAATCATGAAAAAGTTAACGGTTAAAGATGCACTCAACTTTCAAAAGTAATACAACATTTTACAAAAGAATTTTAATATAAATAAATTAAATAATTTCACGAAATTTTTGCACTTTTTTATTCATTTTCGTCGATTTCTGGT
>NW_023461395.1:26020-26318 GCF_013731165.1 Rhagoletis pomonella
GTCAATTGACTTTATCTCCCACCCTGGTGCGAAATAAAGTCAATTGACATTATCACCTTTTTAAAAACGAAATAAAGTCCATTGACATTATTTCTCTTTTAAACATTAAATTTGCTTAGTTTCGCGCGGCCGCCGCGCACATCACGTCACGCTACGCCGCGGCCCCCCTTCCCCGTCTCCCACCGTGCTGTAACGCAGATAGATTTATTTTTTGTAAACGTTGAAATACAATTTTTATTTGTTTTTTATTATTTTTGGCCTTTTAACAATTATATTCAACAATTTTATAATGAGCTCG
>NW_023461396.1:0-26317 GCF_013731165.1 Rhagoletis pomonella
TCGATATTTACTAATACATATGTATGTATATGGATTTGTATTAATATGAAACTATCAGAAATAAGTGTTTTGCTTTAAAATTGTTAAAGACTTACAGGCCAAGTGAATAATTCAGCTTTATTAAGTTCTATAAATAAATTGTGATGGAGTAGTATATTTTCTGTTTCATTCTCATATAAAGAACGCAACATTTTCTCAGGTTTCAGGGCAACGCAAAGCAAGAGTTCCCATATAAAACGGCAAAACTTTTTTTGAGAAAAGAAAACGCTATTAAATTTTTATATGAGAATTGAAGTCGGTTTTGTTACTTGCTTAAAAATTACTCGTTTTTTTTAAATATTCAAAATTTTTTGCAAGCTATAAATTTTTTGTTATTTTTTAACAGAATAATTGTTCATGGTATACACAAAACCACATTTTCGTGGTTTTTTGAAAAAATTTTCTAGAACTTCGTCAACTGAAAAATTTATATCTTTGTGAATATTCATAGATGCTAGACTGCTGAGTCTTTCTTGATATGTTGTTATTTCTCAAGTAGGTTTTAATTCTTTTCAGGCATGAAAAGCTTCGTTCAGGTGTGGCTATTGAAACGGGCAAAAGTGCCAATATACGTAAGATCCAAAAAACATTGAATTAGCTACTTGTAATGCTTCGAGAGCATTTCGAAAATGTTCGTGAGAAACTCGTTTTTTCCACATTTTTACCTCCAGAAGAAAGTTTTGTTTCGAGCACTCGATTACTTTTTCATAGAAAGCAAAAAATTCTTCAGTTTTTTTTCGTTAAAATCATACTTTGGATACAAAACACTAACATTATTTAAAACTGATTTATGGTTTAGAAACCGGCTTTTCAAATGAGCAATGTATGTATCAAAGAAGGAAATGTAAAAAGCAATGCGATAGTATGCCTCGGCGTCTCCGGTTTTCACATTAAAGCGATTCTTTTGGCGACTGCTGTAACGCGGTACTTTGATTTCTGTATCTAGGTTGGTGCATACTTCTTCTACGTGTTCGAAAAGCAAATGAAAGTTTTTTCTTCATCTTGTCGCATTTCTTCAAATTCCTTTAAAGCGTCGTCGGCTAAGCTCATTGCTTCTGCAAGATCTTCATCAGGTACTTGTAATTGCCGGCTAGCAAAGCAACAACAATTTATAAAAAAGCAAATGCTTGGCTGTTGTCGCTGTGCTAACAGTTTTTCAAACCCTGATAATTTCTATAGATATTCGCACGATACAAGTAATTTTTACGGTATTTTCCCCGTGACAAATAAAAAGTTTTTGACAATTGGATGAAATACAACTTCGAAAGTCTTTTTTAAACGATTTTTCATTTTGCTATGTTAGAGCCGTTGCCGAGAAACTTATGGATACATATACATATACACAAAAATTGCTCGTTTAAGGTAATTAGAATAAGGGGCAAAATTTCCCGCAAAACCCGCAAAAAAAAAATATCCACCACTCAAAAATTTAGTGGGTAAAGAAACAATTCGATGCAAAAGAGATGCTAATTTTGTGTCGGAAATTTTTTTCCAACAAAAATTATCCATCACGAAAAGAGTCAACCAAAAAACTAAAAATCCACCTCAACTAAATTGGATGAAGCTAATCGATAGGTCCGTATCTCGTCTTTCATATCGATCCTTAAGCGCCAAAAAAACGTAAACGACAAATTTTTCAAAAATTTTCTTTTTGATGTAGAAAGCATCCTAGAGAATCTAGATGCAATTCAGCATCAAAAGGAAAATTTTGAAAAAAATGTCGCTTACGTTTTTTTTTTTCTGGCGTAGGGGCTCGATATACTAAAATATTATACTAATCGGACCATTATATTGCAAGATATAAACGATTTGCCAACTATTTTTTCTAATATTAGCTGTGGAAAACATTCTTTCCAAAAGGCTTGTTAATTAAGGTAGATATTAATAAAGAGATAACAAGTACTTTTTAGCAAAAAAAAAACCGACTTAAAAAAATATATATGTATATATCTATATATTTCATGATTCAATGATCGGATCTAAACCAAATTAGTATGGGACCACCTCTGAGACACTACCTTTCCGTTGCAAAAAGAATTATTGAAATCGTGGTCCAAAGTTATGCGGTAACATACATAAAAAAAAAATAAAAAAAATATTCCGACGAACTGATAACCTCCTCTTTTTAGGGAAGTCGGTTAAAAATATGTGTAATAGTTTAGAACACACTATGTTTTTAAATGCTTTACCAAAGGTTATACAGAAAGTTGTAACTAATGGTGTGAAGCAAAGTCAAATATTTCACTCTTTTTCAAGCGTTCGGACGCAAAATTTATTTCTAAGGTATGAGAGACTCGTAAAGTTAACTTTATTAAAAAAAAAAATTTAATATGAATGCTAGTTTTGGTTACCCTGTCTAATTGCATACAAATTTACTCGGCAAACTGAAGAATAACGCATTGTAAGGACATTAAAATGTGGTACGTTCGAACGGTATGCATTGCAGCGAAATATCCAAACCGGCGCACAGTGGGAGAAATGGTCAATCTTGCGGCGCTTTCTTAATAGCTTCTTAAATACAATGAAAAAATGCATTACTTTATTCTAAAAATATGTGTTAATTATTTATTTATATGTTTTTATGTTTTATTAGAAAAAAAAAACTATTCAGAGTCGGAGCTCTCAGAATTACTGCCGTCAGGTAGATCATTTACATATATGTAAAAGAAGGTTTTTGACCTCATCATCTATTTCAATGTGATTTTTGGAGTACTTGGAGGTGCTTTTAGACTTAGATGTAATAATAGGATCTGAAGAAACTAAAAGAGTGTGTATTAAGTCTTCCATTGTATTCAACCTTGAGTGGGAATGTCCACCAATATACCCATTTTTTCTTTTAGCTCAAGTTGAATCTTTCTTTTGGTTTGCTGAGCGATTTCTTTATGTTCTCCACGAATTTGCCAATTTTGTATGGGTATTCTATAGGCGATATGAATTATACACTCAAAGCACCGTATCCAAGCATGGAGTGTTGACAATCCGTACTGATACAAGTGCTCCTGTGGTTGTCTCAATTGAACATTATTTAGATTATTCATGAATTTTGGTGTTGCTCCACAAATTCCACAGGCCTGCGATGATGAGCCCGCTAAAGTGTTAAAAACTTTCCCATCAATCATTGTTAAATGGAATTCATGTACTACTTCGAAAAAACTCAACTTTGTCGGAACAATGCTTACAATTTGCCTTTTAATATTATCTATCTCAACCTTAACTAACTCCGCTGACTCTTTTTCAAAAATTATTTTAATGGGTCTGCAGAACCGAGTTGAAGAAGGCCTGTTATTTTGCCATAGAACAGCGTCTCCTTTTTTAATTTGTAAAGGCACAATACATACAGCAAATAAATACTCATCAGTTATTTCACAGTCAGAAGCACTAAAACGTTGACGGTAAGTGGAGTGACCACTGCTGCCGTCACAGCCCCATTTAAATATTGCTTTTATGCTGTCATTAATATTGGCTGCAGTCAAAACACCTTCAAAAGATTTGGAAAATCCTTGTACTATACGTGCAACAGTATGGTCTACAAGACTTTGCAGGGCAACTTCCGCTGAAAGTTCAGTTACGTGTATGCCACTGGGGTAACACTCTGTTTTAGCCTTAAGTAAAATATCGTAGCTTGGATAAATATTGCAGTTTCGTTCTTTGGCACCATATTGCATTATTTTGTACGACCTTTTTGAGTATCCGCCATCTATATAAAGAGATAAAGCTTCCTCAGGTGTATACGGAATTGGGGTTTTTTGTTCAGAGCTTACAGACTTAAGCATTTTCGAAGCAGTCGAACTTTCTTCAAACAATTTTGAAACAACCTGTGAAGCATTTCTTTTTCCAGCTTTGTAAAGACTTACGCTTGCCGCTACCATTAACTCTTGGTTAGGTGTTTCGTTAACAACTGATGCAATTTTTTTTTTTTGAGTTTTTATTGTACACTCTGAAAAAGGTTTTTGTATACGGTGATGAACAGTTGGCTTAGAAAAAATTATATTTTCATCCAACCATTTCTTATTTCGCTCTTCGAACACTGACATAACCCTATGACATTCTTTCCACTATTCTACAAGTTTGCTTATGAAATTTCTTAATTGTTTTTGAATTTTGCAAGTTTGCTCTTCACTATACTTTGAGCGATCAATGACGTTAGAAAATATATGATTTTCAACCATTAGAAATTTTTTTGTTGGTACTGGTTCACTGTGCCATATTAAAAAAAGCGTGCGTTTAGACTCTGCCATAGTATCTAAAAAAGGAAAAAAATCAGTAACTTGCAAATACTTGCAGCCAATTTTTGGACAAGACGTAGACCACAACATATTTTAACAAATTATACAAACATTGAATCGAATCCACCACACTTATTTTCTACGGAACATTGGATTACACATATAAAAACACTTTGATATAGGACAATTTCTTTTTCCATTGTAAAGATCTAAAACATATATTAACAGACCACAATGACTTTTTTTTATTTAACACATACCAAATAATAATAATTAAGTCACAAATCTTATTACAAAATTTTATATTTAAGTTTCTCAGTTCAACAAAAATTGCACTTAAAAATAGGTAAATAGTAATTATTGCACTTGCTAAAACATGTGTTAAATTCGAAAGCTCACAGATATGCGAATATTTGGAACAAAACAAAAACGAAAACAGAAAAGACCCCGTTAGGAAATAAATTTTCAATAAAACAAACAAAATTTGGAGAATTCTGAATTTAAAAATTTCGCTAAAGCGCCGCTAGATTGACCATTTCTCCCACTGTGCGGCGGTCATATTTCTAGGATGTATTTGACGGCATAATTGTCAAAATTTACACAATGGCCAGCAACAAGATTTTATAAGGCGAACTTAGCTCAGTGGGTAGACAGACTAGTGGCTTTGGAAGCTGGGGTCGTTGGATCGAATCCCAGTGGTGATCTCCGAAATAGCAGCCCTAACTTCTAACAATTATAAATTATTATTGTTTTTCCCCAATAATTTTCTATTAAAAACGACCTCGAGCTCAATAAAAATTGTTTAAAAACATTTATCTCTAAAAAACATTTATCATTAAAAAACCATTTATTATTAAAATAATTTTTTCATAATATCTACATACATATGTAAGTGTGCATCCGTCTAGGACAAAACCTATATTTTAATAAAAAAATACAAGCAGTATTTTAAATTCTTTAAGAGTAATATTGATATTTTTATTCACTAAAAAAAAATTGGAATGGCTGAACATTTTTTATGCGTCTTTTGACAACCACTGGGCATCTTTTGAAAGTTAAAATTACCTTAGTGGTAAAACCTGTTCTTTGTTCTACCAACGACCCGTAGATACATAGAATTTTGGTAGCGTTGATAAATGAGCAGAATTTGTTTGACAGATACATATCTCCAATTTGAATGAATGGCTGTTTATGACAAAAAAAAAGATGTTCTGATCCAAAGCCTACTATTGTTTTTATGATGAAAAAAGAGCCTCCGCATGGTTTTGGTATTTTATGCGTTTTTGACTGCCTACTATGTGACTTTATGATAGTGTGTTTACAAACAAAACATACACAAAGCCACCTGGTTTGTTTTTTTTTTCTTCTTCCTGTTTTTGGAGGTAATGTCAAATTTTCTGTTAGCTAAATTTTTTGGGTTTCCTCTCATTTTGGAGAGGATTTTCGCAAACGCTCTTGATTTGGATTGATGGCAGGTGATTGATTACTAATTTTGTTATCGAATGCAACTAATAATTGCCATATTTTATATATATATTTTGTTTAAATTTGAAACGGTTTCTGAAGTTACCCATATGCAACTGTATGTAGATTTTACCTGCCATCATTATTTTTTCCAAAATCTCTTTATCGGCTTGAAAACTCGAACAAGTTAAGTGAGGATGTAGTTTTGTTACGTAATGCATTCATACAAATGTTTGTTTGTTTGTATTGATAAATGTATTGTTTTTTAATATAGTAAATTCGAAGAGATTTGCAGTTGAGCTGCTTCCCGTGGATGCAAAGACTCCGAAAATAAAACCAGCTAAGCCATTAGTGAGCAGGAACAGTTCGATGAATGGACCAGACAAAGCAACGTTTGCAATTATTTGCATTTGTTTATTAACTCCTCTAACTGAGTCCTCTGTAATTAATAGTATGGAAATGCCAATCAGTAAGCGTAATAAGTCTATTTCAACATTTAACAGAACACTGAAGTCGCGCATAGAGGCTTATCACTTTTTCGAAAAGCAAATAAAGGAGTTCATTTTTTACGTCATAGAGAATGATGTAAAAAAATTGGATGACGCCAAGAACATGCTTTACTGTCAGAAGGAAAATTTAAGTAACAAAATTTTCAAGCTTATCTCTCTTGATTTCAACATAAGGACACCGACTAAAGATAGCATCGAGTTTCATGTAAGTTTCTATGGATTTTTAAATTGAGGGAATTACCTACTAATATTTTTTCAAGATGTCAGTTAAGCTCATTTTAATAACAGTGCCAGGTTAAATGCGATATACATACGGTGACCAGATTTCAGTGGAAAAAAATTGGGACATTTTTAAAGCATCGAATCCGAATATACAATTTTGCTTTTTAAATAAAAAGATGTAACATTTTTAAATACAGTTTAATTTGAGACAAAACAAAGAGAAAGTATGTTCGACAATTTTTTGGGATGGAGGAAATGAGCAAGACCTTTCACAAAAAAATTTTGTTAAAATTTGAACTTCGTTTTACTAGAATTTAATGGGCTCCAACTGCATAATCAGAAGGTTTTTAATAAATCTAATTAAAAAACTCAAAATTTTGATGAAACTTTGTCGAATTTCGCGAATTGTTGTACAAAGTTCTATTTACGTTAAAAAATAATAAACAATAAATAATCTCAAGGGGATTCGTCAAAGGAATGCGAAAATGTCTTCCCTATTTACTTGCTTATATTTTTCATATCCATGAACTTTTTGAAGGAATTAGTATCTTTTTTTATAAGTTCACTAAATTCAATTTAGAATCATTTCATAAAAGAAAAACTTAACAATTAACAATAGGCATGTTTTATTCAACCATCACAAGCAAATAGCTAAATCTCGGTCAAATAAAACGAAATTAGCTTATATCCTATGTTAGCCTAATTTTGGCAGTCGTTTGACTGCAAATAGTGTCAAAGTAAGTTTTTGCCTCTTTCTGATTGGCTGAAGGAGAACATTTCTGATGGTGAATGGCAATGCCTCCTGTTCAATATACAAGCCAAGATAACTTTTCATAAGCCAATATAATTATGTTGGGTAAGTCCTCCATACAAAATAAGCTAACAGCTTAAATTTCTGGACAAATAAAACACGCCTAATGGCGATTTCGTTTCTAACAATGTCGCCTTTTGATTGCCCCTTTCTCTTTTTGTTCTCGATTCTAAATTAAAGGCAAAGAGTGAGAAAATTTTGTGTTGGTTTCTTAAAATGTCACACTCTTGTAAGGCAAAAAAGGCACATTATCTTGTGTGTTGGTGTTGGTTGATTTTTCCGACAGGGTGGTAAGATGATTTATTTTGGAACGAATTTCCGTCATCCCTTGTCAAGCTTTGGTTTGCAGACAAACCGGTTTCGGCGTGTGCCATCTTCAGTGTAATTTTTCGTTCTGTCTGGTTCGAGATTTGTCCCTAATTTATGTTCATTTATCTTAGGTAATGTGATTTTCGTCGATGATTAATTACTAGATATGCCATGGTGCCCATTTTTTTGAAGCAGGTAATAGGCACATTATCTTCCCTGAAAACTCTGTCAGGGGACATTGTTGCCCTGAAAATCAGATGGTTGTTTAAAATGACAATATTATTAAAATGCGTTAGCTGGACAAGGACAAAAAGTTAAAAACATACCCTTTTACAGGGTTGAGTGTAACATCAAACACATTTCGCACCGGGGAGGGCAACATTTTTTGGAAGAAACGAAATCACCATAATACAAACCTTAAAAAATGTTTGAAAAGAATGATGACTGCGATATAGCGAGAGAGAGAATAAAACATACCAAAAGATCATCGAAAATTAGGATGCCGAATCGCCGCATTCGTGATCGAGTGATCACTCGTTTCGAATCGAATCAAACAAAATGTCAGCACGCTTTCGAATGCCGTGATGTCAAAATCAAATTTCGATTCGAGTTACGTTCGATATCGAATGCCGCGATTCGGGCCCTGACTATGTGCTTTGTGACAACGAAAGTGTTGCCACCTTTGTACGAAAAACTGTTTTTGGGCCACAGTACAGAAAGATTATTGTTAAATGAATAAAGAAAACACTGAAAAGCGGTATTTAATCGATACAAATATTATTCGGCGGGACAATTTTCTCAAAATCGGTATTGTCCCGCCAAAATCGGTGCGAATGGTCACCATAGATATACACATAGACAAAAGTCTTCGTCATTCATAATATTTACCCTTTGATTATATGTATTCTGCTTCAGAGTTTCGAATATCACAAAACTAGTTTATAAATGTATATGTATGTCGTTACCTTAATATAGAAAGACTCCATCTCACATCGCTGATATGCAAAAAAGCCGTAACTAACTAAAATTTTTTATTGCATAAAACGATGTGCGACTTATAATTCGATGAAATGCGTCATGAGCAGGGCCGAAAAGTTTAAGCTTTTGCTTGGAATTGCTTACTTTGTTCATTCAGGGTTTCCAAGCTTAATTTTAACGTTCATGCTTATTTCAATGTATAAAGCTAAGTACGTACCTTTTAAACCTTTTTTTTTAACGGTCAAGAAACAAATTGCTTTTATTTTGTGTGTGTGCAAGGAGTTTTGACATCTGATATTTTACAGCCTGCTGTCTCATTTTTTCCTTACGAAATAAATTATTTCTGTTGAAAACAGGGGTGCCTTGTTCTCTTCACAAACTAACTTTAACAAACCATAATACTGGGTGGCGCCGAATGAGCTATGTGGTTTGAATTCTTTTTAAAAGTTTTCTTTGGGGATATTTGAAAGAAAGGGTGTACGTTAACAAACCAAGAACCATTCTCCAACTCCAAACCAACATTCGAAATGAAATCATGGCCATTACACCCGAAATTCTGCGAAAAGTTATGGAAAATATGCCAAAAAGAGCACGTATGTGCGAAGCAGAAAATGGACATCACTTACAGGATATCATTTTTCAAAGCTAATTGCAAAAAATTCCCCAATAGTATACTGTATTAAAAAAAAATAATAATAATCGCATAAATAAACAAGTAATTTTTAGCAAAAAAAAACCGACTTAAAAAAAAATATATATATATCTATATATTTCATGATCCAATGATCGGATCTAAACCAAATTAGTATGGGACCACCTCTGAGACACTACCTTTCCGTTGCAAGAATTATTGAAATCGGTTGACGTGGTGCAAAGTTATGCGGTAACATACATAAAAAAAAAAAAAAAAAAGATTCCGACGAACTGATAACCTACTCCTTTTTTGGAAGTCGGTTAAAAAGTTATAAACCATTTAAACCATATAGCTCATTCGGCGCCACCCTGTAGAAAACGGAGCAAGTTTCTTAAGAACTTCGTACTGCTAAAAAATGTGGCTCAATCAGTTCTTCTTTACCATTTCTTGGGCTTTTCTTTTAATTCCTCGAACTAAAGACATTTTTTTTTTTTAGTTTGTTATTTTATTTCAGCGACGATGTGATATAGCGCCTTTCGCACATTTACTTCAATAGTGTCAAAATTCGAAAAATACAAATATTGAGCTAAGTACGCAGAAATTACCGCTAACTCTATGTTGAAACCAAGGCACATTAATACAGGTAGAAGCCAAAATGACGTTGCTCTCATGAGAACCAAACCTTTAAACTTCAACTTGTTTTTCTTTTATTTCCTATATTTCGTTACGCTTTGAATGTCATATCGTTGTTTTTTTTTAATGTTCGTTAATAACAAATTTTAATTAACATGGGAATTTGAGTAGTGTTGTGGGGTTTATACTTAGTGTATGTGTTAAAAATGCAACACCTGAAGCGTTGTTTTTTATGTGGTTTTAAATATGAAGCAGATACCACTAATTGTTTTTAACGTGCCTCAATGTCCTTCGCGTAAAGAGCGTTGCGAAAACAGCTTTGGGGCAGAACTGCAGCGAAATGCCTTGCTGTGCGTTAAACATTTTAAAGCAGCAGATTTCATAAATGCACCGGGAGGTACAGGAAAGGCACTTTTGATACCAAGTGCTGTTCCTATGACCCTTATGCCGGAAAGTCCCTTCAACTCATAAATTAAAAACGGAAAACAACATACAAATCAAAAAATTTTAACTAAAGAAAAAAAATAAAAACAAAACTTCAAATTTACTCAAAAACGTCAACCAGCGAAATGTAATTTTTTATTTTTCCTTACACACGCTCATTTTTATTTTTACTCTCCCGAAAACTTTGACTTTTGTAGGTTTGATGTCAATTTGGCTTCTACCTGTGTTTATTGTACCATGTGTTGAAACCATGATAAAAATATTTATAAGGTACAATCGCTGAGAGTCAACTTTAGGAATTTTGACGTTTGCTAGCATTTTGAAAATTTCTCTCGCCGTCATTACGCATTTATTTGTTTTTATTTTCACACAAACCAAAGAACTATCTTGGTCTTACATTGGGTCAGGTGGTGTGGCAAAAAATGAGTCGAGCATACATAGGAGCACTTTGGCAAATCCGTTTTCATAACACGACAAACCTCGAACCATTTTTGCTGTCTTTACGATAGTTCCGGGAACTTGAGGATCTTTAGATTGCTTTGCTTACAGAGGGAAAGGAATTTGGGCAGCCGTTAAAGCAGCAACTGAAGCTCGGAACACTTTGACGACTGCAACTTCACGACGTAACGACAGCGACATCATTTTGTCGACAAATGTCGCCTTGAAGCCAGCTTCTTAAACATTTTGAAGACCTCAGCGACATAGCAAACAGCCGATTTTAAAGTTTGACATTTTGGTATATTTATTTCACAAATTGTGTATTTTTATTTAAGTAAATAAGAAAAACATGAACAATCAAGAATATGTGATTAATTTTGCGACAATTTAATTTTGCAGCACTACATCTACTCATTGTCGCCGGCAAAATTAGAAATAGATTTAATTTGGCGACGTCGACAATTGCAGTCCTGCAGCCAAGATGTCGTGCTGTCGTCAAAATAATTGTGCCCGTAAGAACGTGTGTATTTAAAATTTGACAGATGCTGCTTGTCGCTTGCTGTCGTCAAAGTGTTCCGAGCTTAATTTTTCGTTTCCAATTTTTTTAGTTCTTTCAACTTCTGAATAAATAAATATTTCAAATCATAAATTTTCTTTTGTTTATTTTGAATTTCTTTGACATTAGAAGCATTTCGAGAGAGAAAACTCAAAATGCTAGCAAACGTCAAAAAAAACCCAATGGCGGACGAATTGAGCGAGCGGTTTTACCTTTAAATATTTGTATCATGGTTGAAACTAGAATAAAATATATATTCATTTTTTTATGGGAGTATATCGTTACCTTAATTCACAAAAGCAAAAAAAAATTGAAAAAATCAAATCATGCATAAGCATAGGGCATTCTAAAAAGTGGTATATTTAGTCATGGGCGTACGCATAGCATAATTTAGGGAGGGGGTGGGCGGAGATTTTATTTAATGTAAATTTTATTAGAAATGTTAAAAGATAGCTATTAAAAATGTATATTAATTGACCTCATTAATTTTTCGCTTTTTAACCGACTTCAAAAAAAAGGTTGTCAATTCATCGGAATATTTTTTTTATGTATGTTACCGCATAACTTTGGAGCACATTAACCGATTTCGAAAATTTTTTTTTCTGTTGCCTCAGGAGAGGTCCCATACTTATTTGGTTTAGATATGATCATTGGATCATAAAGAAATGAACGCTACTTTTAAATTTTTATATGAGAATTGAAGTCGGTGCTGTTTTTTGCTAAAAAAATACTTGGTTATTTAAACAATAGTCGATAAATTATTTTAGCGATGATTTCATTTTTGTTTTCTACAAAACCTCTGTGAACGCTAACCATACCTAAATCTAAATTCAAGTATAAATAAGAGAAAATATTAAAAGATAATCATTATTTCACCTTTTTTTTAAGTATATGACTGTTTATCAGACTAAGAAAAGTAAGCTGAAAAGGACGTTCACAGTTCATAAAGTTATCGAGGAACAACCAGCAGTTTACCAAAACTACCGAAATGGATGTGAATACACCCAAAAGTTTTAATTTATTGCACAAACTGATTATGAATTCATAGAAAGAAACGTACCTGCGTACGCCCATGGTTATAGTTAAATAATTTGGTTAGTTACCAAATCATGTGTTGGTGGGAGAAATATATTTAGCTGACTTTTTTCTGAGTGTATACGGTTGCGTAGATTGAGCCTTATATAAAAATAACGCATCATAAATTTATCTTCCTAGAAAAGCTGGTTTTATTATAATATTTTTTTTTTAAAGGAGGAGGTTATCAACAGTACTCTTAAATTTGTATATGAGAATTGAAGTCGGTTTTGTTATATGTACATACATATGTTAAATTATGCGTTTATTTCCAGAATCTTATGACCGCCATATATAGTCACGCTGTACAGTGTACCTATGATATCTTACAAAAGTTCGGAAGCAAAGTGCCAAATTATATATTCATGCGAAATGCCAATGACTACCGAATTATTAGCTACCTGTCCACATCAAAATATTTTGCCAAACTTCGGCAGGATCGTCTTGCGAAAATCTTTGTTGACAAGGTAAAAATTAGAAACGTTCAAAAATTTTAAATTGCGTAATTACTGAATTGTGTTTTCCTTTTTTATACTTCGAGACAGGCAAAGAAATTGTCTACGGGCAATACTGTAATTGCATTTTTCCAACTTATAATCGATGTGGAAAACCATGATTTTAAAAATGCCAAGCAGTATTATTTGCGTGAGAAAAACGAGCAGTATGAGATAGCTATAACTTATACGTAAGTGATAAATTTTATTTGTATTTTTAACCGACTTCCAAAAAAGGAGGAGGTTATCAGTTCGTCGGAATATTTTTTTATTTTTTTATTTTTTTTATGTATGTTACCGCATAACTTTGGATCACGTCAACCGATTTTTCTTTTTGCAACGGAAAGGTAGTGTCTCAGAGGTGGTCTCGTACTAATTTTGTTTAGATCCGATCATTGAATCATGAAATATATAGATATATGTATATTTTTTAAGTCGGGTTTTTTTGCTAGAAATTACTTCTATATCAGTAAAACTCTCTATTTAGTTACATTTTTTCGGAAAAACGTGTTTTCGGCCTAAAATGGTGGCACACTTACGCCATTCGTAAAAAACAATATTCCATCGCGAAATTGTACGTATTTAAATGAAATCTAAAGCAAGTAATCTTTAGCAAAAAAAACTGACTTCAACTCTCATACAAAAAAAATATATATATATATATATATATATATCTCATGATCCACTGATCGGATCTTAACCAGTATGGGACCACCTCTGAGACACTACCTTTCCGATGCAAAAAGAATTATCGAAATCGGTTGACGTGGTCCAAAGTTATGCGGTAACATACATAAAAAAAACCGATAACCTTGGAAGTCGGTTAAAAAATATGTACAGTGACGGGCAATACAGTAACATGGTGTAATACTTTTTACTTCCACAACCGCTATCTTTCCAAGTTCTATTGACTTTTGTACTTTTGTTGTTTGTCCTTATTGGTACTCCTGTACTCCAAAGCGAATTTATATGTAAATACAACAAGTAAGAAAGTCTAAGTTCGGGCAGAGCCGAACATTAAATACCCGGCGCACGTATTAAATATATGTTTTTCGCCTTACCGAAAGCTACGGCTACATGGTAAGCCGGGGCGTATCAATTTTGAGTAAATTAGAGTCCTTAAATTTCGATTTTGAAGTTTCAAGCAGTTCTGAAATTCACCGTTATATGAGAAGCGGCCGTTATTTTAGTCCGATTTCAATAATTTTCAACGGTTTGCTTATATGTGGCAAGCACAATAACCATACCGAGTTTGGTACAAATTGGTAGAACGGTTGCCGAGATACATATATGTGATCATAAGTGGGCGGTGCCACGCCCATTTTCCAAAATTTTATGATAAGCGTATTTCCTGATTGTTCCAAGCATCAATTTTGAACAAATTAGCTTCAATATTTACTGATTTATCGAAGATTTTGTATTTCTCTAAATTACCGTTATATGGGATGTGGGCGTGGTTATCGTCCGATTTTAAAAATTTTCGGCGATTTTGTATGCTGTACCAAGGCCGATAACTGTGCCAAGTTTGGTAGAAATTGGTACAGCGGTTACCAAGATATACACATGTAACCATAAGTGGGCGTGGCTACGCCCATTTTCCAAAAATGTATAATATTCTTATTTTTTGTCAAAAAATTATTGTAAATACCAATTTTGAGTGCTTTATCTTCAGTAGTTACTAAAATATCGCAGTTTTCGTATTTCTGGAAATTACCGTTATATGGGAAGTGGGCGTGGTTACAGTCCGATTTCGCCCATTTTCAATAGCAACCTACCTTGGATTAAGGGAAACCTACATACCAAATTTCGTTGAGATATCTCAATTTTTACTCGAGTTATCGTGTACACGGACAGACGGACAGACGGACAGACGGACAGACGGACGGACAGACAGACATGGCTTAATCGATTTCTTTTTTCATCCTGATCATTTATGTATACATTTGTCTATATCTATCTCGATTCGTTTTGGCTGTTACAAACAACCGTTATGTGAACAAAATTAATATACCCTTGTGCACAAGTGCGCTCGGGTATAAAAATATGTAATATAGCGGTGTTTATAATAGCTATTACAATTAAATAATGTTGCAACAAGAACTATTGCAGTTGATAAGACTGTTTCGGATAGTTGCAAGAAGGCGAGAATGTTGTTTGCGACTTCGATATATGTATCTAACCTTTTACTCGATTTATTCAAATAAATTCAAGTAAAGGGTCTGAAATTTAAAGAAATAGCAATTGCTTAAGGCTCAGTTAGTCTAGACTTAACTTAACTTACGTGTAACAAATAGTCAATGACACGTCAACTTAGCCAGAAGCGAAAAGAATTTGCAGTGCTCTTGCAAATTTTCTGGGTTATTATACACTTTTCCAGTAAAAATTTGCAGGATCCAGTACAAATTAGTACTGACTATTTGTTACTATACACGCCTATTGCTAGCTTAGAGTGAAAAGCTGCTAATTCCCCTTTCACATATTTTACAGTAGAGGGAAGAACTTCTTATAGCCATTTTCTTCAAGTAATTCGCAAATCTTTGAATACAACATTTTGCATTTTTAATTTATCTTGCTTCGTATATCAAAATATGAGTGTTCATAAAAAGTGGACTTAACAACTTTTCACTCAAAGCTAGCGATATTATTAACCTCGAGTGTATTTGAATTCCAGTGAACTGATGCGAATATATATAAGGTACGTGGAAAACTTGGCACATGACACATCCAATAAAGCCATGGAATACCTAATTGTCGATCTACGTTACACAGTCGTGGGTTTCCCAAAAGAAATTAGCTTCTGGGTATTGTTGCATTCCATTTTCAAATACTGTGGATATTTACCTGGCATTAGTTACACCCGTTGGAGATATGAGCAATTATCTTTGAAAATTGAAATAGAAATGCCGTCTTTACCTACCAGTCGTTTTGAAATAACAAATGCGTATGAATTAAAATTTCCAAATTCGCCAAAGAAAACATTATTCCTCAACGTATTTAAAATGTTGACCCATTTGGGATTGTACAAATTCGCTGAACTCGTTTTTAAAGAATTAGAAGAAGATTGTTCCGCATTAGAACGGTACCTTACACATACCACACTCAAGATTCTGGCAAATGAGGTTCCTGCCAAATATCCGTCGAAATCATTTCCAGCCAATAAAGGCAAAGAACAAAACGAACAAAGAACAGATAAGGCTTTTCTGATGGCCACCAATGGACATCTGGAATACAGTCGTGATGACTTGGCGGCAGCAATGCAAAATTATGCAAACATTTTAACGATGAACAACGAAATCTCACTTGAATTGTATTCTTTGGCTTTGCTGCGTTACGGTTACCATATGTTAGAGAATGGACAATATAAAAATGCTATAGAAGCATTCCAAAAATGTGAAGGTTTCGATGTCAAAATTGTTGCTAACATTGGCTTGGGTAAAGCTTTGCTCAAGGTAAGTTTTAAACGTAAACGTAGTAAAACCTGCCACAGCCGTAAAAATGTGTATATTTTTTGCAGACTCTTATTTCATTATCTGCTCTGAAAAGCCGAAAACCAGTTAGACGCGAAATCCATTTATAAAATTCAGAAAATTTGCTTTTTCTTCACATTTCAACCCGCCCATGTTGGACTATTTTTTTCCTCTCATTTCCTTTCGCTTTGCTCAGTGGCAAGTTTGGAAGGGAAAGCTACTTGTGAACTAGAATGCTACCAGTTTGCCTTTCAACCCACTAGTATGTTAGCGACTGGTATTTTTAACATGGCGATGTCTTACGAGATGTCAATTGTCTGCTAATTTATCCCCGTGAAAAGCATAAGTATGCCACGGCTGACAGAGAAAAGCACTGGCGTGTTATTCCTGAGGTCCAAGTCTTGGCGCAGGGAATTTTTTTGTTTTTTTTTTAATTATTTTTCGTTTGGGGTTTTTATTCCAATTAAAAAAAAAACCGACTTCAATTCTTATATAAAAATTTAAAATTACCGCTAATTTCTTCATGATCCAATGATCGGACCTAAACCACCTATGAGGTACCACATTTCCTTTAAAAAAAATAATTATAGAAATCGGTTATGCGGAAAATCCGATCATTGGATCATGAAGAAATTAACGGTACTCTTAAATTTTTATATGAGAATTGAAGTTGGGTTTTTTTTGTTTAAAAATTACTTGTTTCTGCATAGAAACTAGATTTTCAAATTTGTTACTTAGGTATATTTAAATTGAAATAATTATATTGACTTACATTGATTTAATTTTAAAAATCTTAACCGCCTCCAAGCGGAGTCTAACCAGTGCCGGTAGTCTTCACGCGACGCCGCAGCCGACATTTGTAAGAAAAGCAATTAATTTTGTTTTATTTTTGGTTTTGGCAATTCAAAGGCAAATGTCGCTGAACGCTTAAGTTCTTCGAATTTGTCGAATTGGTAGGCCTTCGAATTAGCACATACTAGTTAATGAACTGGTATTTTTGCTGACTGGTTTGGCTATTCACTGAAGGGGCTGTTTTGTGGGAAAACTCAATCAAAGTTTGATAAATTTGTACAGTTGGTATACCAAAGACATATGGAAAGTTTAGTCATCTGTTGGGCTGAACATATTTTCCTTTTCAAGCTTATTAATTGTATGATGCAATTTCCAAAAAAATAAACTTTG
Organism: Rhagoletis pomonella; assembly: GCF_013731165.1. Taxonomy (NCBI): domain Eukaryota; kingdom Metazoa; phylum Arthropoda; class Insecta; order Diptera; family Tephritidae; genus Rhagoletis; species Rhagoletis pomonella. The sequence goes on from NW_023461396.1 coordinate 17,481, forward strand.
AATTACATCTCTATATTATTAAGTGTGCGATATAACTTTTACGATAAATATACTGGGACATATTCATAGTTGAAATAAAGTCGGCTCTAAAATTAGTTGCTGTTTTTGGAGAATATTCTATTGAAAAATATGTCGAAAAGCTGCTACTACCTTAAGGCCGGTTGCTTAAAGCCTGGTTGACACTAATCTCCGGTTAGACATCGTTATCGACGTTACCCGCACAGTGTTATATTAATGGAGTCGAAGCGAAGACGTCGATAACGATGTTTGACCAGAGATTAGTGTTAACCAGACAATGAGAAACTGGCCCTTAGAGTCGACTTTAGTTTGACTATGAATATGCCCCAATTTATGTACATATCGCGCGTTTAATAATATAGAGATGTTATTCAAAATTTACATTTTTGGAGATTTCATCATACAATTAATAAGCTTGATAAAGAGAAAATGTTCAGCCTAACAGATGACTAAACTTCCCAAAAAGGGTGAAGATATACATATGTACAACTGTATGAATTGATCAAAATTTTGTTGCGTGTTCCCACAAAATTGAGATTTTGAAATAATTCTTTATATTATTAAACGTTCGATATGTAGAATGTATATTTATATATATGTATATATTATATTTACATATATCCTGAAGCTGAATAAATTGGAAGATGCCGAGCAAGCATTTGCGAGTTGCACCACTTGCAGAGTACACATCCCAGATGTTTGGGGTTATCTAGCATTGGTCAATCTCCTACAGCATAGAAACGTCAAAGCGCTCGAATTTTGGAAATATGCCAAAATCGTACGTAATTGCAGTAATTGTAAAACTTTAACTAAATTGTTCTTATCAATGTAGCACCCGAATGCAGAATTTTGTGAGGACCTTAAAAAGGAACTGGAAAAAGTAGATATTAATAACATTACACTTTATGTGGACAAACCATCTGTAGTTCCATAGATATGTATACATACTTAGTATTCAAAAATGTATACTTGAAGAAGGAAATTGGGCATGAACTTTGGAGTTCTTATTTTTTTGCGTATCCTTTTGCAGTGGTCCTACTGTAATCTAATAGCCCATTTCCACCAAATGCTTAACTGCAATTAAGAGCTCAGATAAGTTACAATAATATTAGCAAGAGCTGATCGGCAAGGTTTACTTTTTAATTTTGGTTATTTTCCTTTCGTTTGCTTGTACTTAAAATGGCCTAAACTGCAGTTAGGGCGTGATGGAAATGAACCATAAGTATGTTTGTACGCGCATCACTAAAAAAATAATGCATGGAATTGAATGCAGTTTTAACCGATGTATTGCTAGAGCTCCAACTTAAAATATAAGGTATGTTCGATCTACATACGTAATATTTAGTGCAGCCTTGTTGCTTTCTGGATGATATATTTCTGATGTACAACTGAAAATTTTCTGAAATGCTGCAGATATGGCGCAGTAAAATTATGTTGCATTCATTTGCCAATAATGATCAAAGGATTGTCAAAATTTTGTTCTTCGAAGACTTGATTTACTGCCATCCGTAAATTGCGCACCAAGCGCCAAGGAACTGTCAAAAATCCTCATGCCCATACAATTTGTATGAAGCATACCGCAATAACGCGGCACACAGTGGGATTTCGGCGGAAAAAATTATATTGGTGATTGATTGGCCAGATTTTGTCTTTTTTTTCTATATTTTACTAATGGCATTTTCTTTTCTACCGAAAAATGTTGCCTTCACAGTGCCCTCTACGCACAAACACTAAGAGGGCAACATATTTTTTTGTAGAAAAGAAAAATCCATAATACTACACCCTTAGGGTGATCCGGTTTTACAATATTTGGCAGCAAATATAATTCCAAGTTTGAAAACTAAGCCACTAAAGTCATGGGATTTGAAAACTACAAAAAAAATTTAAAATAAATACTTGTTTGAAGTGACAGACCTCTGAAACTACCGTTACTCTAACATTTTAAGATCGTTAAATTGGTTCGTATTTAATATATGCGTGATAAAGTGGAACCACTATTTGTTTTAAGCTGAATAACGATAAATTGTAAATATCTCGAAAACGTATCCATAGAAAAAAGAATTAACTCGATTTTCGGAATCCCGAACAATTTTACATAGAAATGAGATAGTGGAGTCTGGAAAACAAAAACGAAACTAAAATACAGTGATCAGTCAAACGAACAGTTTTCTACAATTATTTTTATTTCATATTTTGTTTTTGTGGTTGGCCTTTAAATTTTAAACTATGAAAGATTTTTAACAAACTCGAAGCGCAGCATTTAAATATAGCATTCGCACATTTATTTAAACCAAACGCAAATCAATTTAACCCAAACGCAAATTAAATTAAACCAAACGCAAATTAATTTCACCCAAACGCAAATTAAATTACACCAAACGCAAACACAACACAAAACAGCAAAAAGATAACTATTACTATTATATGGTGTTTAGGGATGCCAAAATATCAGGAAAATTGGGATCCCGGGATTTCGGGATATTTTTTAGATAATCCCGGGATCCCGGCATTTATCCCGGGATTCAAATTGAGTCATAAATTTTATGAATATGAGTAAAAATTCAATATCTGAAAGCATTTAAACATACCATTAAATAAAACTATTTAAAATTTACGATAAACTGATTGTAAAACTCATATATCGCTAGCTTAGAGTGAAAAGTTGCTAACTTTACTTTTAATGAAAAATCATATTTTGATATAGGAGGCTAGATAAATTAAAATTGCATCGTTTCGAAATGGGTAAAGATCCTTGTTTTATGTTTTCTCGTTTATATTCAATGAAAGGAAAATTTGCTAAGGCCAAAAAAAGCTCCGAAAATTCGATAAGGCCAAAAAGGCCTCCGATTCGTATGGAGTTTTGCTTTGCTTTAAACAGGCAAAATGTTATATTCAAAGTTTTGCGAAATACTTGAAGAAAATGGCTATACGAATTTTTTTCCTCTCCTGTACAGTTTTTAAATTGGGACTTAGCAACTTTGCACTCTACGCTTGCGACATTTATTTATTCAATCAGACAAATTTTAAAGTAAAACATTTTTTTAAAAAACCATGTGATTGAGGAACGTATACATCACAAATAATAATGTAAATACCAGGTACTTTTGAAAGTGACGATTAATAAAAAAAAACATAAAACAAAAATATACAAAAACAATTTCTCTAAACATGTTTATTCTACTCTATAAAGAAATGGCGAATGGAGAATTTTTTGCCATTTTTTTCGCAATTAACTAGAAATTTTGAGGGTGTACGAGTCAAACGGATCTCAGAATCGGATTCAGCGGGTCGAAATACATGTTGTTACTTTTTTTGCCGGTGTTGTTATTATTGCACTTAAAATGTTTTCGTAAGAGTAGCAAAGCATTCAAATCGGGGACTTCTAAGCTAGACCTGCAGTTTTTACATACAAAACCTACTGATCAAAAACATATTTCGGCATCAACACTTTTAGGCTGAACTGTCAAAAGGTAGACATAATCCATTTGAAGATAATGACCCCTATCTCCACCATTACAAAATATTTGAACTTCTTTTACCAGCACGTCGGTCAAATTATAAGTTTTTCGATTTGAGGAAGTTTTGAGTAGATTGATCTAAAAAATTATCTAACTTTTCCTTAAAACTCTCTATTTCGTTTACATTAGCGACGCTATGAGTAAGTTCATTGAAATCTTCTTCAAAAAAGGCTCAGACTACAATTTAAAAGTACAGTTTCAAGCTTTTTGTTAATGGCAGTCAAAACGGTATTTTACAAAACTCATACTTCAAAATTTATAAGCAAATTCTTACTATCAATTTGATATTTCAAAATTTTCGGGATTCCGGGATTAATGCAAACAAATTAATTTGCGTTTGGGTGAAATTAATTTGCGTTAGGGTTAAATTAATTTGCGTTTGGGTTAAATTAATTTGCGTTTGGTTTAATTTAATTTGCGTTTGGGTTAAATTGATTGCGTTTGGTTTAAATAAATGTGCGAATGCTATAAAATTCAAATATTCGACCAGGCTCAATCAAGAGGACCTCAGATTGAGGTCGAAATAGCGACAATTAAAATATCAATAGAACGAATATTTGCGTTCTATTTAATTGCTGGGCCTCGCGCTCGTTAAAAATGTTTGACATTTGTATTTCATATTTAGTTAAACAGGAACACAATAAGTTGTGGAATATAGATAACTACTTTTATTTAACTTATTTTCGTGATAAACCTTACAATTTGGTTAAAAAATGCAGACCATAAATGCGGTATTTGACCTGATCGATTGGAACTTTTCATATTTCATTTATAATGGTGTTCCTAATATTCGTACCAATTTTCATTCAGCCTTTTGCGAATTATTGTTATCGTAAATGTCTAAATTGGCCGGGCAATTACACTGTGGGTAGGCAAAAATGACACGCAAAAACGCCGAGACACGTGAATTAATTTGGGTCGTAGATTACGAATCTGTATGCCGCTTTTCTAACATGGAAAATTTTACTCATGCGCCATGTACAAGTATGTACAACGACCATGGACGATATGGCGTATGAGTAACATTATTTCCTATTGAGGACGGTCATGTACGGTATGGCGTATGAGTTACATAATTTCCTGTTGATATTTCATAAAAAAATTATTGCACATTTTCATTTGACCAATCAAAACTGGTTACCGATTAATTTTTTGGCAAAATAACACGCTTTAATATAAGGAAAAAAAATACAAAACATTTGCTGTTGTTTTATGTTATGGCTGTTAAAGCTTAATTTGTTTTCTTAAAAATGTAAATATCTTGGGAAAATTACCTGTTCTAGAAACAAGTAATTTTTAAGCAAATAACAAAACCGACTTCAATTATCATATAAAAATTTAAGATTATCGTTAATATCTTCACGATCCAGTTATTGGATCTAAACAAAATTAGTATGGGACTACCGTTGGGGTACCACCTTTCAAAATCGGTTAACGGGGTCGAAAGTTATGTGGTAACATACATAAAAAATAAAATAAAATAAAAATAAAAAACTACCGACGAACTGATAACCTCCTCCTTTTTGCCAAGTCGGTTAAAACCAGAAAAAAGGTTGGTAATCTACGACTTAAAATTAAGTTTACGTGTTTCGGCCTTTTTTTTTTGTGTAATTTTAAAACTTGAGATATTCCCTAGTGTTATAAAGCTTCTTACTAATATTTATATACATACATACAGTCAGTCAATAAAGTTTAAGTACAGCAATTTTTTTTACAATACTGGCAACTATTTTTCAAATATTATATTTTTCGATAATTCCTTATAAAAATATGGTTAATTCTACAATAAAAACTCCTAAAATCAGAGTTTCAAACCTTGTGCAAAATTAAAGAAAATTCTGCAAAATTTCATCGAAATATTGCACTTTTATTTACGCTCTCTAGAAAAAAGTTGAATATGCAGTTTTTAGCCCATTCAATTTTAGTATAAGAAAGTGCAAGTTTGAGGTAGCTACGACTTACCGTTGATTTTTAACACTTTTCTATGTGGAAGGTGTCGCTCATTTCCTCCATATAAAATAATGTTTGATAATTTTTTTATATGGAAAAAATGTGCGACACCTTCAACAAAAAAATTTCTCAAAAATCAATGGTAAGTCCTAGAATGGGCTAAAAAACTGCATATTCAACTTTTTTCTAGAGAGCGTAAATAAAAAGTGCAATATTTGAATGAAATTTTGCAGAATTTTCTTTAATTTTGCACAAAGTTTGAAACTTTGATTTTTGAGGTTTTTGTTGTAGACTTAACCATATTTTTATAAAAAATTAGCGAAAAATAAAATATTTAAAAAATAGTTGCCCGTATTGTAAAAAATTCGCTGTACCTAAATTTTAATGACTGACTGTATATACATACATACATATGTATGTATGGATATACATATGTATTTACATGCATATACTAAATAAAAATAATTGATTACTTCGTAGGCAAACCTACTAAGTTAAGAAGGTTGTTGTATCCACAGCCCTTAGACAATATATCGCATGTTTAATAAAGAGGTAATTCAAAATTAACGTTTTTGGAGATTTCATCATACAATTAATAATCTTGATAAGGCGAATATCGATGGCTGAGTGGAAGATCGACCTATCTCGGCAGCCAGTTCAAACACACCCTATCTCAGAAAACTTTTCAGGAACGCCCTATTTCAGAATTTTATTGAAAAACACCCTTTCTCAGAATTTGGTTGAATAACGCGTCCTATCTCAGAATTCGGTTCAAAAATGCCAATATCCCAAACGCTAGTACATTGAAAATAAGCTGAGATAGGGCGTTTTTGAATCGGCGGCTGAGATAGGACGATCTTCCACTCAGCCATCGATATGTTCAGCCCTCTTGATAAAGAGAATATGTTCAGTGTAAACTTCCCAAAAATGGCGAAGTTATGTGCCTTTCTATTTGTGTTTTGGTACACCAACTGTATGAATTGTTTAAACTTTGATAGCGTTTTCCCACAAAATTGAAATTTTTAAAGCATTCCCATGAGAAATAGGCGGCAATCGTCAATTGCAACAAGAGGGGGACTGGCCGATTTATTGCCGTATTGACAAATCGGTAACACTTTCTTCTTGTTGTCATTCAAATACTAAACTGTTGCCAATTTGTTGCCGTAATAATAAATCGGTAACATTTGTCTGTTCGTTCCTCTCTGTTGATCGCGAAAACAGCAAAGTTTAGTTTCGTTGCTCTCAGAACAATCTGTGAAAATAACATAAAGTAAAAACCATGATACAAATATTTAAAGGTAAAACCGCTCGCTCAATTTGTCGGCCCTCATTTATTTTTTTAAGTTTGTATACTTTATAAAATTGAAATTTTCAGTGCAACTCAAATGCCAAACAAAAGTAAAATAAAAAACAAATAGATGAAAATATTCAAATTTTCTTTTATTTGAAACTGAAAGTGAGATTTTAAAACCGGGTGCGTTCCAAAACGTCAAAATACAAAGCAGCAGTCTCTTTAGGGAAGCAAAGCGAATGGGTCTGGTGGTAAACGAGGACAAGACGAAGTATCTCCTGTCATCAAACAAACAGTCAGCACATTCGCGCCTTGGCACCCACGTCACTGTTGACAGTTAACAATTTCGAAAAAGTAGAGAATTTCGTTTACTTGGGAACCAGCATTAACATCGATAATAATGTCAGCATTGAAACCCAACGCAGAATCACTCTTACGAACAAGTGCTACTTTGGACTGAGTAGGCAATTCAGGAGTAAAGTCCTCTCTCGACGTACGAAAACCACGCTCTATAAGTCACTCATCATGCCCGTGCTGGTATATGGCGCAGAAGCATGGACAATGACAACATCCGATGAGGCGGCTCTTGGGGTGTTTGAGAGAAAGATTTTGCGGAAGATTTACGGTCCTTTACGCGTTGGCGACGGCGAGTACCGCAGACGATGGAACGATGAGCTGTATGAGCTCTACAACGACATGGACATAGTGCAGCGAATTAAAATACAGCGGCTCCGCTGGCTTGGCCCTGTCGTTCGAATGGACACCGACACCTCCAGCTCTGAAAGTATTCAACTCGGAACCCGCTAGTGGTGGCAGAGGAAGAGGGAGGACCCACTGCGATGGAAAGATCAGGTGGAGAAGGACTTGGCTTCACTTAGCGTTTCCAATTGGCGTCAGTTGGCACAGAAGAGAAACGACTGGCGTGCTTTGCTGAACTCAGCCAAAATCGCTTAGGCGGTTACAGCGCCAAAAAAGAAGAATAAGTCTCTTTTATTTCTAAACCACACTGGAAGAAAAAGTCTAACTTGCGCAACGTAGTAGAAAACTAGCATCTTACCGTGGATGCGCACATTTGGCATTAAAATCTACTGAGGTCTAGAAATAAAAGAGACTGATGCTTTGTATTTTGACGTTTTGGAATTCACTCACATTTTTGTTATGTTGGCAAACCTCAAAAATGTTCAGGCTGCCCTCAGCGATTTTACCTTCAAATTTTTTTATCATGGTAAAAACTATTGAAATTATCTGGAAATTATTAGTATACAAAAATAAAAATCATAAATTGAATATTGAAGGAGTAATAATATAAAGGTAAGAGGTTAATTTAATAATGAATTTCGGTTAAAGGCTCTGAACTATTTTAAACAGTAAACACTAGCTTTGGACCACTGTGCGATGGTAGCAATATTTTTGCATAAATTGCTAAACAGATTGATTGTTTTCTTCGAACCACTACTACACTACACTGGAAGCAGCATCAGTCCCAAGTAATTAGAAATTCAAATATATCGTAGATCTATACACAAATTTCTTTTTTCTCTAGAATCCTTTTCGGTGCAAAGCCCAATTAATTTAAGAATATACAAAGCTAAATCCCTAAGAAGAGTTATAACCTATTTATCTGAAGATGCTGTTTCTTTCAGGAACCAGGTTCCCCAACTGAAAAACACTCAGCTCGGCACTTCAGGATATTCTCACCTTCCTGTTATGCCCTTCAATGACAGTATTGGAAAAAAATTGTAATTTTGTATCCAAAAATTAATAAAGTAATGGTGCATTTACATGGTATGAATCTGTTTATAAGCCGTATGAATTTTCCTATAAAAGAAGCACCAACTCTATGAAGAAATGAATGAAAGCGATATATATTTAACAATTTTGACTTGTATACTAGACAATATTTTTTTGTAAACAACAAATAAAAAAAATTTATTTTGTGCTAGCTTCGAAACTAGAAGCGTAATTTTTTGTTAAATGTGCTTTAAAAAGGACCTACTGCCAATAAAGCCTTGTGGATTGCTATTTTTCCATATTTGTAATGCTTCCATTTAAACATCTTT
>NW_023461397.1:0-1456 GCF_013731165.1 Rhagoletis pomonella
CATTTCGTTCTGCTCCACTCACGTTTGAGAAAACGTTGACAATTCAACATTTTCAATTTGAGAATAAAGGAAAATTTCATATTAAATATGTGCCTTTTAGTTTGAGAAAGCTATCAACGGTTAGTTGAGAAGCATTTGAGAATCAACTTTTGAGAAAAGGACCGATTCTCAAATGCATCTCAAATTGAGATTTAACAAAAATGTTTATTGGGTTTAATATATTGCACATGCACACGTTAGCGTACTATACAGGGATGCCCACTCATTTTATCTTTTCCGTTGGCCACCGCGAAATTCCCCGATTTTCGGTGAAATTCCACGCACTGGCATAATTCCATTAAAAACTCAAATTTTTAATTAAATTGTACATATGTAGAATATTTAAATGTTAAATTTTTTCACTAGGTTAGGTTAGGGTGGCTGCCCCCCGCAGAGCGCGGAGAACACGTGGGCTGGAAAAGTCCGTTGAGATACCACTGGCCGAAGCCATTTGCTTCTTTCCCTCCCTTAGTAGTTGAGCCACCGAGAGCGTTTTATATAGAACAAAAAGTCGAGGACGTTCGCCGAGTTCAAAATTTTTAACTTTTTACTTTGAACATTTGAAATAGCTAAAAATTACAGTTAATTTTTGATAATTTTTTTTTTGTTTTGCTGGGGAATTTTAAGTCAATTGCTTAAATTTATATACAATGTTTAAGTGTTAATTTTTTTTTAATAATTTCTCATAAAAATATATCTTATCTCACTAATATTATAAATGTGAAAGTTTGTCATCACGCGGAAACTACTGAATGGATTTGCATGAAATTTTGTACGCAGATAGCTCAGGTTGGTTAAAAGGCTACTTTTTTTAAGATTTACCACCTGTTGAAAAAGTTTAATTTATTTAATATACGGCAATGACTGAACAGATTTGCATTAAAACTTGCACACGGATAGCTTATGGCCTAGATTGGAAAATAGGCTACTTTTCTTAAGAGTTGCCACCTGTTAAAAAAGTTTAATTAATTTAATACACGGAAACGACTGAGCGGCTTTGCATGAAACTCAGCGCACGGATAGCTTATGACCTAGGTTGGAGTATAGGCTACCTTTTTTGATTTTCCATCTGTTAGAAATGTTTAATTAAAATAATACGCGGAAATGAGTGAACGGATTTGCATGGAAGTTTTCAGACAGATAGCTTATGAGCCAGGTAGGAAAATGGGATACTTTTTTTTTTTAAGGACCTAGGTTGGAAAATAGGCTACTATTTTAGGAGTTGCCACTTATTAGAAAAGTTTAATTAAATTAATACGCGGAAATGACTGAACTGATTTGCATGAAAATTTGCGCACAGAGAGTGGTCCCACATAGCGCGCGTTGCGCCCGATCGCAGCGTGGCCCTGTAGGCGGCATCTTTTTTCTCAGCAGCTTCCTGACACTCCTCATCGTACCAGTTGTTCTTTCGGGCTCG
>NW_023461397.1:11456-26317 GCF_013731165.1 Rhagoletis pomonella
TTAGGTCCGTTTGTCTTTGGAGTTGTCCGTCAGTCAAATCCCACATACAATAGATTTAAATTTTTTATCCAAATTTTCATTTCACTTATTATGTTTCATCAAATCATCTTCTAACTGTTTAAGAACTGTTTACATTTGAGTTTGAAACATAACCGTACTTTTGGGCTCCTGCTAGTAAAATTTTTACTTGCAAGAATTTGCAGCTCTCTCGGGTTTTTACGCTCTCGAATTCGCTCCCTCTTGCAAATATTTTGGGTAATTGAATTCATTTTCAGTAAAAACTTGCAACTGCTAGTAAAAATTCGTAACAATTTTTTGATATTGAATGGACCTATTGCTATGCTCCTTCTTAGCAGAACGTAATTTAGGATTTTCGACAACTAAATTTCTACAAGAAAAAAATTTATAAAAAATAACGCGATTATTTAGCCCCTTTAAACTTACACATTATTGCCCTGAAATTTAATGGGCTAAAAAATCTGAATAAAAAGTTGAAAATCTACCTGAAAATTTGCAGATAGTTTACAATTTTTGCACAATTTTTGTGGATTTATATTTCGTTTGTTAATGAGCTTGGCTTTTATGGAAAAATAATAAACAATAGATAAATGAAAGAGAAACAGCCAAAATCGATCAAAATATTGATGACTTAATCAGCTGATCACAAGTGTATGTATAAAACGATTTTTATATTAACGATCTCAAACCAGTTTACAATGAATTTTAAATGTGCTCTGTCGAAGTGATACTTTAATATACCTTACGTACATATCGAGCCCTAACCGCCAAAATAACGTAACCGACATTTTTTCAAAATTTTCTTTTGATGCAGAAATGTATCTAGATGCTCTAGGCGTATTTCTGCATCAAAAAGGAAATTTTGAAAAAAATGTCGCTTACGTTATTTGGCGGTTAGGGCTCGATATGTACCTTTGTATACAGCAAAAGTTTAAATAAGAACACTTTTTTGTACATTGATTTGAAAGAGACGTTTTTGGGTACGAAATGACGTTTTTTCAGACCAAGAGGGGCGTTTTCTCATGCTGAAGACCTGGCAACACTGGAGGTGCTCCAAATTTAAAACTCTTCCAGCTGGAGAACGTCGAAAACTCATAAGAAAGCACAGTATATGTGTCAACTGTCTTGCCTATACACACAGCTTGACACAATGTCGATCTCGACATGCGTTCACTGTCAAAAAAAGCATAACTCGTGCACCCAAAGGAAGGCCATCCCCAGAAGGCAACAAAATCGATCATAGTCCGAGACTTAAGAACACTTCCCTCAGTTTCCCGTAATCAACGATTACCTACCAACCAACTACCTAAGCATACTGGGTTGGTGCCCAAATTCAAAGCAGCATGCCATCACAAAGGAACATAACACTTCCAACTCATCAGAGAAATCAACAAGACTCAAAAGTCTATAAGCACTCACTTTTACGATTTTCAAATTGCATTCATAAAACCTCGTTCCCAAAAGTTCGGTATCCAAACGCCTTTACACGCCTACCGACCAATTTCTTAATATCCCAAAGAAATATCCGAATTAAAGATAAGCCCCTCCTCCTCAATCTTCCTTCGCCTTCTACCATAATAGGAGGAGGAGATCCCAAGGCCAGACCCAGTAAGCATTGAAGCAAGTCCTTCCAAGGAAGTCCACTTAGATGCTATACGACGCATGGGCCATGCAGTAGATGAGAGGGCAACCCATCCGAATGCAAAGCCTCATCCCGATACAGTGCGTCCCCGTAATCTCAACAACAGAAATATCAGCCGAGGCTCTTCAAACAAAAAAAGTTAGTGCGCCTGGGCCACACTGGAGAAGTGAAACTTACGTTAAATACATATCTATTTTGTCTCATAACCAATATAGATATGTGCATACATACATACATACATACATACATACATACACACATACATCTGCTTTTGCTTAACCCTAGAACACACACCCGGGTACAAATGTATCCACTTTCAACTTTGAAGTGTTGTAACTTTTGAACCGCTATACCTCTATACCGCTACTTCGGATCTAGGAAGATTATTTAGTTTTGAGTTCAAATTCAAAATTTGAACCAGATCGGACCATTGGTTCAGGAGCTACAGCCTTCCAAACACATTATATACGTAAACACACACCCGGGATACGTTTGTACCCCAATAGTAAAAATCCTCATAATAATAAAAAAAAAACATTTTTTATATTATTTTTTTATTTGAAAAATTAAAAATATTCATTTCACACATTATATTATTGACTTTTATTATAAAAATTATAAAAATGCATCTTATATCTAAGGAAAATCATGGCAAATAGAGCAATTTGTTGATGTGACCGAATGTTCAAGACACATTGGCTTCTTACATTTGTCGCACAGCTTTCTGGTTTTTCTACGGCGTTTTTCCTCTTGTGCGTAACATAAATAGCAAGATCCGGACACAGGTTTTGGCGTGCGCGCTGCGGCAGATGTTGATGCTGCTGTTGACACCATTGATTCCACCGGTCGGTTGAAATATGCTTCAATAGCAATTTTAGTCGAAAAATTTCGCGTCACTTGACGATTTATGGCTCTGGCTTCAATAATGGGCATACACAATGCTTCAGCCAAGCTGCGCAGGATCTGCTTACGCTTGTTGTTTGTTCTCCAAGGCAACATAGGGTTATTCAAATCGTAGACAATGTAGGCTGCAAGAGCTGTAATGTCCAACATGTTGAAAAACATCGCTAGTGGCCATCGTTTTGTTTGTCTTTGTGTTGGATATTCCGCAAACATTTGGTCCATTCGATCAACACCACCTTTGGTACGATTATAATATTCAATTATTTCAGGTTTCCCACTGTCAGCTATTTCAGCATCATTATGCATGGTCGAAAGCAAAATTACTGCTTTATTTTTTTTGGGAACATAAGAGCACATTGTCACATTATTTTTGAAGCCAAATGTCGTTGAACCAATTGTCCTGTTTTTGTTCTGCTTCATTTCTTGAGGAATATATGATTTGTTTTTGCGCAAAGTTCCAACGATCGTGAGTTTCCAGGTGAGAAGCAGTTCTGCAACTGGCAAGGTCGTAAACAAATTGTCCATTGTAATGTTTCGGCCACTTCCTTGGTATTTGGCAGACAAATCCTTCACCACTCGTTCGCCTTGGTTCGTTTCCCTACCAGTTTCTGCTTGGCCAGTATATATTTGTCCATGCAGTGGATATGCATTTGTGGCATCGCAAATCCACCAAACCTTGATACCATATTTAGCAGGTTTTGACGGTATGTACTGCGTAAACCGTGTGCGTCCACGGTAAGGAAATAATTGTTCATCAATCGTCAAGCATGAGCTGGGCTTGTAATGTGCAGCAAGATTATTGTTCATCATCGTCCACAACTCACTGATCGGTGCTGCTTTATCAGTTAGTAAGCGTGTTGCACGAGTGTTTTTATCGTCAAATCTTAGGAACCGCAATATCGAACAGAAACGGTTGACTCCCATTGTGGCGCGATATAAAGGATAGTTTTTGACGCTCCATAAATCTCGAACATGTTCTCCATTGCTATGGTTCGCACCAGTCATAATAAGTATGCCAAAAAATGCATACAGCTCTGTTATTGACACACATTATAAGTTTCTTTTGCTAACTTATTTGTGTGGCGCATAATTATATCAGCCATTTCAACGTTCATGAAACATTTGAATGTTTGCTCTATTGACAACATTTCAGTGCATCTAGCTGGTCCAGAACGTTCTCTTATAATATTTTGTCTGAGTACCTGACGACTTACATTTGGTTCTTTCATCCACTCAGTACCATCACGTGCAACAAATTTTTCGGCACTAGCAGGTAATTCATTATTTTCTTCTACTTCTTCTTCTTCATCGTCTTCTTCATCATCCTCATAGTCCGCATAATCAGGTAATACTTCTGCGGCACTTTGCGAAACTTCAGCATCGTCATCAGCAATTTCAATGTCATTGATTTGAATTTCTTCTTCATCTTCTGAGTCAAAGTCATAGGGAGCGTCATCGTCACAAATTTCATCAAATAAAGATTGTATATATGATTCTCGCTGTTCCTCAGTTAGCCTGCATAATAAAAAAAATTAGTATATGTTTACATTGTTGCTTATTTTACATTTTTCACCTTCTATATGCTGCACTTGATAAATATTCGTTTCTTCTTGAAGTCATTTCGTATCCAGTTATTTATAGTTTCAGTTATATTTATTTTCACTTATATTTTCACTTCTTACACTTTTGAGCACCAAAACAATAATGAAAATATCAACAGGCAGCATTTATAACAACACCTCGTGTGAAAACAACCCTTGCAGCTGCATATAAAATACAAAAACCAGTTATACCAGTGTATTTGCTACCTACGTACCCATACCTTGCGCGACCTTTTTGCACATATCTTTTGAACCAGGTAGAATATTTCAATGAAATAAAAACCAAAATGTGTATTCGTTGTTACTCTACAAGTATATTATTATAAATTATATTATTTTGTTTTGCATTTATCAGCATTTTAAAAAATATGCCTTGTATCATACTATACATCCTGACAATTGCGCAAGGGGTGGCAGCGCTGTGTTAATAAAAAATACAATAAAACATCACTTAGATGAAGAAATTTGCACAAAGGAATTTCAAGTCACATCCGTTTCCGTTGAAACTTTTAAACAGCCAATGTCATTAGTAGCTTTGTACAGCCCACCTAGATACCAGCTGAAATCAGAAGACTACTTAGCTCTTTTAAATCGGTGGAAAGGTCGTTTTATAATTGGAGGCGATTTCAACGCAAAACATACAAAATGGGGCTCAAGGCTGACCACGACAAAAGGACGAGAATTGCTTAAAGCTATGCAGCGCGCAGGTTGTAATTCAATTTCAACTGGTAAACCGACATATTGGCCGTCGGATACTAATAAAATTCCAGATTTGATAGATTTTTTCGTCTACAAAAATATACCTACAGCTCATTTATCTGTCACTGAAGGTTTTGACCTGAGCTCCGACCATTCGCTGGTGCAACTGGTAATTTCGCAAGATGCAGCACAAAATCAAAGAGGAACAAGGTTGACGAATGCTTTCACCGACTGGAAATATTTTCAACTACAGCTAGAACAACTAATCGAATACAACCACATCACTACTAGCGAGCAGCTGGAAGACGCTGTACTTCATTTCACCCAACAAATTCAGTTGGCGGCGTGGAATAGTACACCCACACCAAAATCAGCTCCTCAGGGAAAAAGATACCCACCCTTTATAAGGAACTTAGTGACAAAAAAACGGAAATTACGAAAACGCTGGCAGCAAACCAGATCTCCAGAAATTAAATCGAAACTGAACTTAGCAACTAAACAGCTACACACAACCATCAAGACATTTAAAAACGACGCATTTAATCGGTTCCTGATTGGTCTCACGGCTGATAAAAGCACGGAATACTCCTTGTGGAAGGCGGCTAAAAATTTCAATAGACCAATGCAACACATTGCTCCCGTTAAAATCAATGAAAGGCAGTGGGCCAAAACATGTGAGCAAAAAGCGACACTGTTTGCTGAGCATCTTGAAAAGACCTTTAGCCCTAATGATGGCTTGAATGAAATAGAAGCAACTGGATGCTGGTCTGAATGCGATATCCATTTTAGTCCATTTACACCGGAAGAAGTTGGCATACAGATTAACAAAATGAAATTAAAAAAAGGCTCCTGGATTTGACTTAATAACGGCTGAAGTTCTTCGCAAATTACCAACAAAATGCATAGTTTATTTGACCAGCTTGCTAAATAAGTGCTTTAGCTTGAAGCATGTACCTATATATTGGAAATTCGCGCAAGTTACTATGGTACCCAAGCCTGGCAAACCACCCAACGAAGTGTCCTCATATAGGCCTATATCCCTACTACCAGCGATGTCGAAGCTATTCGAAAAGCTGCTTTTAGCTCGGCTAATGCCAATTATTGAGAACAAGAAATTGATTCCCGTTCACCAATTCGGTTTCAGGAAAAATCACTCAACGATTGACCAAATACACAGTAAGCACTATTGAAAAGGCTTTGGACGAGAAGAAAGTGTGTTCCGCAGTTTTCCTTGATGTATCGCAAGCATTCGATAAGGTTTGGCACGTAGGGCTACTTCAAAAGCTTAAGTCCATGCTACCAATACATTACTGCAAGATGCTTTCGTCATATCTCAATGACAGGTACTTTTGCGTAAAATACGAAAATGCCTTTTCATCTCTAAAGAAGATAAGCGCTGGCGTACCACAGGGGAGCATCTTGGGACCTCTACTATATCTCCTGTACACATGCGACCTACCATCGGCCAATCAGTATGTAACCGCAACATTTGCAGATGATACTGCGCTACTTGCAGTCGATAACACTATCGAAAATGCTACGACCAAGCTACAAGAAGCTGTTAACCAAGTTACCTCGTGGGCTAAGAAATGGAGGATTAACCTAAATAAAAGCAAATCAGCGCACATAGTGTTCTCTTTAAAAAAAACATCACATAAACCAATTTTTATTGACGGGTCAATAATCCCATACTTCGACGAAGCCAAATACCTGGGTATTACACTCGACGCCAAATTGCGCTGGAAAGCTCACGTCAAGAAAAAACGAGATGAGCTTGATCTGAAATTTAACAAACTATATTACCTCATTGGTAGGCGCTCAAGGTTGACAATTCACAACAAAATTCTCGTATACAAACAAATTCTAAGGCCAGTCTGGACTTACGGCATACAATTCTGGGGATGTGCTAGTGTGAACTGCATTACTTCCATCCAACGTCTGCAAAATAAAGTGCTTCGAGGCATAGTAAATGCGCCATTCTACGTAAGAAACAGCGATCTACATCGTGATCTTGGCATGCCAACTGTCACTGAAATGACGAAACAATTCGCCATAGCTCACAAACAGCGATTAGTAGGTCACGTCAACGTAGCAGCGTCCAGCTTACTTCGGCTGAATCCTACGCAAAGACGGCTAAAGCGCACAACAGTAGCAGACCTTATGCAAAGCGAGTAGCAGAAATTTATTTTTACTTATATGTCTTTTGAGCATGTATTTAAAATATAAAATGCTTTTTCTTGTAAACTAAAATTATTAAATTAAAATTGCTTGTTAGTATCATTATTTATATACTAGTTGCAATAATAAGACGTTTCTGTAAATTGTCTAAGATTCGTTAACAATAATAAAAAAAAAAAAAAAAAAAAAAAAAAAATTTATCAGGACAACAACAAAAACAAAAATCCACTGTTGCATGTCCTGACTTTATTTGCCCATATCGCTGGAACCAGTAGGAATATTCGAATGAAACAAAAGACAAAATACTTGTTATATATTAAAACATACATCTCAAAAAAAAAAAATCACAGAAATCGGTTGAATAAGCATTAAAAAAAAAACGCAAAATAAGGTCCCGGGTACAAACGTATCCCGGGTGTGTGTTTACGTGGTATTTTCTGGGTGTGTGTTCTAGGGTTAAGGTTATATTTTATCTTTTTTCTACATACATATGTAGATCCCTACATCTACCATTTATTCACATTTATGTTATTCTGTTTTCCTTTATCTTCATACTCTATAGATAACAAAATCGATAGTAACATCCAATAAAATATCGATAACCAAACCGATGAAAATATCTATAACAAAATCGATGAAAACATTTATAAAACTTTCGATAGAAAAATCGATAATAATATTGGTAGCAAAATCTACCAACAGCTACTCGATAAAAATATCCATAACAAAATCGATAAAAATATCGATAACAAAATCGATCAAAATACCGATAACAAAATCGATAAACACTATCGCTGACAAAATAGTTAAGAATATCGATTACAAAATCGATAAAAATATCGATAATAAAATCGATAAAAGTATCGATTATTATATCCATAAGTTCCGAAAATATCGATAGCAAAATTGATAACAATATCAATAAAAATTTCGATAAAATAATTAATAAAAATATCGATAACAAAACCGATAAAAATATCGATTGTTTTATCGATATGTTCCTAAAATGTCGAAAATCTCTAAACCCCCAAAATAGTTCCCAGTTTGAGTCTCGGCGTCTATCTCTACATCCTTTCCTCTTTAATTACCTTTATTTTAATCTATCTTCCTCTATCTTCATCTTTACTTTTATCGGTATCCTCATCCTCCTATTTGTCTTTACTTTTATGTTTATCGTTTTCTTCATCTACACATACCCCTTCACCTTTGCCCTTAAAGTATTTAATTTATCTTGGTCTTCATTTTTGCCTTTATATTTACGCATCTTTGTTTTTGTTTTTATTTTTACCTTTGCCTTTATCATTTTTTATCTATGTACGTAGTCACCTTTACTCTCATTCTTTTATTGGTATTGTTCTAGGTGTTATTCTTTAACCTTTTATTAGCAAATTTTTGTTAAATTAATACCATATGCATACACACAAGAAGCACTTGTTTCAGCCAAACCATTTCCGTTACACCATTTTCATTGCACCATTTCCGTTGCATCATTTCCGTTGCACTATTTCCGTGTGCAATTTCCTTTGAATTTGCCAATTTACTCCCAACCAACCAACCGCCGCTAAAGAAGTTTCACTTCAAAAACCGCAAAATGTGTTTGCGCGCACACGAATGCTTTCTTGAACTGCTGCATAGAGAACTATAGAGAAAAAAGAACGCCAGCAGACAGAAGGAATAATACAGTCCAGAGGAAGGCGCACTGGAGACAATTCGCTTCAAAAATTAAAAATATGTACATTAGAGTGGTCCAAAAAAATTAAGTTGGAATATTAATGCCGGCACCCCCTAGGATTGTTCTATATCGAAAACAATATACCCCTGTTTTTTTATTTTGAAATCAAAAAATATTTAGGGGGTGCTCAAAGCGCTCAAAGTTTTCCATGTATTTTATATGGAGAAAAAACCATTTTTCGTAGAAATGGTATCAAACTCTTAAAAATCAATATTTTTCAATCGGAAAACTGTGGTTCTCTTCAGAAGACTTCCAGTATTAATATCCAATTGTTTATTTAACCATTTTTTATGATTAAAGATTTTTCCATTGCATTTTCTAGGGGTTTTGTAGGACCTATAAAATATAGTTACTATGAATAAATGGTTAAAGAGACAATTGCGTATTATTACTGGGAATCTCTTGAAGATAAGAAAAGTTTTCCGATCGAAAACTGTTGATTTTCAAGAATTCTACACTATTTCTACGAAAAGTTGTTTTTCCCCATATAAAATACATGGAAAACTTTGAGCGCTTTGAGCACTCCCTATTTTTATTTTATTTTTTTCAAAATAAAAAATAGGGGTATATTTTTTTTCGACATAGAACAATCCTAGGGGGTGCCAGCATTAAAAATCCGACCTTATTTTTTTTACATACATTTTTGGACCACTTTAATGTACATATGTTTACAAGGTTAAGGTGGCGAGTCGTTTTAGATTTCGTACATGTAAGCGACGGTGCGGGGCGACCCGACCGCGCCAGCCTAAAGTCAGTCTACTCGCGACCACCACCATAATCATTTGCTTAACTCCAAATTCAGCCACTCAGGCAAATACCTACATTGAATTTACCTTTACATATCTACAACTTTGTATACCCATATTGAAACGAGAATAAATCGGAAGACAGCTTATACACAGTTCAAGTATTGAATTCAATTCTGCTCGCATGTGGAATAGAGGGGGGTGAGAAGAAAAGGGACGAGTACACCGTCTGCACCGTCAAGTCGTTTCAACTTTCTTGCTTTGCTTTTGGCATTTTCGTTGCTTCCCATTTAAAGAAGCAAAAACTTGAATTCAACAGAACTGAAACGTGTAAAAGCAAATAGAAAACACAAAAGAGAATGAGCAAGAATTGCGTTCAAGTACTTGAATCATGTAAATCGGGTGGAACTTATCAGTATTATACACGATCCAGAAAATAAAGGTCGCGCCATTCACGGACCGCTAACCCTCTCTTCGTCGATTTCACAGCATCCACCCAATCGCTGACGTCATAATATACTTTTGGTTACATTCACTGTTGCCAGCTTGATGCTTTTCGCACTAAATTTAGTGGATATTCAAAACGCGAAAATTTTTGAGTTTTGTGCTTGGTGCGTTTTTGGTGCTTTTGTTTTTAGTTTGAAGACTTAAAATTAGAAAATCTTACAAAAATGGAAGCAAAATTTATAGCAATCGTAAGTGTTCTAAGCAATTTTACGAAAAATTTAAACAAAATCATGGCACAGTGACAATCATAATCGACAACGAAATATGTGCAGCACCTGCAATCATGCCAGAAGAAATCGACCGTTGTGCAAGAAACATTGATTTTTATTAATTTGAATCGGCATCCTTACAACAAAATTATGTATTATAAAGTCCATAAAATACACCAATAGAAATTTGTTGCTTTTTCAAACTCAAAAGTTGGCAATACTGCCTTTTGTTCGATGCTTCTTTTTCTTGTCGAGTTCGTCTTGCTCTCTCATTCTGGTATATTTTGACGTCACGGCCAGTTACTCTCAGCTCGATTGGCGCAATCTTGTATTCTATCATTCTTGAGTATTATACACATCCAAATCGGTAAGAGCTTAAACATGGTCCTTTTCGCTAAAAAGGCAACCCGCGACCTATATGCGAAATTTTAAACCACACATACACATCTGTGCATGTACATACATATGCAGTTTTGCCAGTGAGCAAATAAACAAAAAAGTCCGACATACAGTTTTCGAGGGCGGTCAGCGACTGCGGTTCGGCAGCAAACAAAAGCGCTTAAAGTGAATAACAGGCGTTTTGGTACGCATGCCGTCGAATTTGTTTTTTTTGCGTCACCCGAAATTGACTTGCATGCGTTTGCATTTGATTTCATTGAGCGAAACGTCAAATCAAAATGTCACGCAGAACAAAAATTGGATATTGAGTTAGCTTCATACGCACGCCGTTCAATTTCGGTTGATCTCATACAAGTTGCATGTGCATGAGAAATTTTTGAGAATAAATTGGCCGCGTGCGTGAATATTAGGTTAGCCTGTAAATCTTAAAAAATAAGTCAATAACAAACAGTTAAAAGTGGAAGGCAATTCATAAAAATACAAACCAGTGCACCTATGTAGCTACTTCCGAAACAAAAACTAAGCAAATAGGTGGAAAAAGAAGAACAAACTCGTTTCGCAAACGTGCAAATAGCGTCACCTGCAAAAGGAACTATTAGGATAACACGAAAAAATAAAAGAAAGAGCTAAACCAGTGTAAAATAAAATAAGCTGAACCAGTGAAAAACACAAGAAAAAATTACAAAAAAATCCAAGAAAACGCAGTTTTCGAGTTGAAATTAAATAAAATAGGCTAATCAAGAACAACGCGCAAAAGTTAAGACGCTAGCAGATACACCGGCATCACACAAGGACATCGATTTCTAGAATTTTCTGGTTTTCAGCAACTTACCCGTTATTTTAACCTCCAAATTAAGGCTTGATGATATCCCAGTAAATTAATCCATGCAGAAGTAACTAAAGAAATCGTTTTCGCCACCTACGAAAACACTTAAAATGTTTTCAGTGAATTTTCTGGATTTTAGCCATTCACCCGTTATTTCAACCCATAATTTAGGGGTTGATGGTATTCTAATAAGCTTTTCCTTAATGTACATTTAATTTACTACTATTTTAAACAAAAATTGTATCGATATCGTGATTCGCCTCTGAGCTACAGCAAAAATAAAATCGAAAGGTCATCAATTTTTTGAACATGGTCAACTTCGCCCCTTAAAGTAAAGCGTGTTGACGTTCGCTTTAGTTTTCTTTTAGCCGACATAACTTGAACTTTATTCACAAAAAAAAATTATTGCTCAAACTCGTTTCCTTCTCGTTATATTAGATTTTAAACAAAAAACAAATATGATTAAGCCTATAGTGGGTCTTCTCGCACAGTAAATTAAAAATGGCTGAGCTGTAAACTTAACAAACACCGCAATAAAATAAACATACGTAACACATAACATAGGGATACTCAGAAGTACCCCGGTCCTGCACCAGTCGTCCGGGGTGCCGCTAAACCGGAGGAGATACTCGAGTTCATCCGACTGGGCAACGAAGGACTGCCCACCAGCGATTGGAGGATAGTCCGAGTTGGCGAAACCAATTGTAAGCAGCGTTTTGTTGGCTTTGTCATCAATGATACTTCTGTCCCAGGGGTAATTAGCTACGGCTTTTACTCCATTACAGTAAAAATCCATCAGAGAGCGGATCAGAAAAGGGAGGAGACTGGCAACGCCTCGAGTGGACCCGCTCCTTCAGACATTCTTCCCGACGAAGGGGCCAAAAGGACAGGAAATGCCTCGAGCGGACCAGAGGCCACCGAGTCGGCATCGGTGGCAGGCTGTGCGGGGTACACATGAAACACCACGAGCGAACCTTTGGACCCACCAACGAGTGTATCCGATACCGCGACAGATACTGAGAGCAACACGGGCTCAGTATATGCCTACGTAGAGTCGGTCTACAGTCGGTGGGCAACGCTGGACGAGGACCAGCAGGAGGGAGCTAGAAGCAATGGACATAACCGATTCAGAAGATGGTGCAGATCCTGCAAATTAATCTGCTCAGTCTCGGCTGCTCTCCTTCTTCGCCTCAGTGATAAAGCTGAGGACTTGATTCTAGCCCAAGAACCTTGGATCGTCAGAAACAAGGTTTGTGGACTGAACTCTAATGCCTACCAGGTGGGAACAGCTCCAGTAATAGGTAGGTATTCTCATTTTTTACTCTCCCAATACAGCGACGAGGACACTGTCTGCATCAGCGTCCAACTGAAAAGAGCGTGATCTGGCTGGGAACAACCTACATATCCCACGACAGGCATGTTTTTCCACCCTATAGACTGGAAGAAGCTGTGAAGGAAGCGAATCGCAGAAAGCTTCCGGTCATAATAGGGGCCGACTCTAATCCATATAACACGATCTGGGGCTCAAGCGACACCAACTCCCGAGGTGAGTGTTTACTTGACTTTATTCTTTTATATAATCTTACTGTATGTAACCGTGGGAACGTTCCCACCCTTGTGACTTCTGTTAGAAGGGAAGTGCTGGATATCATCCTTGTGTCGAGCGGTTTGTCCGATCGGATAAGGGACTGGCAGGTATCCAAAGAACACTATTTTTCTGACCACCTCTACATTAGTTTCAATCTAAATTTTGATCCTGCTCCTTTAACAGCATACAGTAGCAGAAAGCGAACCGACTGGGCAAAGTATAGAAATACGCTGTCGGCCTCTCCACGCAGATACGCTTCTAACGATAAGTCCTGCTTATTGTTAAGACTTAATTAAGCGAGTCTATCGAATATAAAGGTTGTTTCCCTCGGTGAGATGGACTCATTGTCAAAAATTGATGAAGCAGTGAACTTTGTGACAAATGCCTGTAATGCTGCTTTCAAAGCCTCCTGCCCAAGCACTCTTCCGAAGAGTAAAAAGAAACCCCAGTGGTGGAATCCTGAGATTTCAGCACTGAGGAAAAACAGAAATAGGCTTTTCAATCACGCTAAGCGAACACGTCTTTGGCAACCCTTTAAAGGCGCACTCAAAGTTTTCAAGAAGGCCATAAAGAAGGCGAAACGCGAATCTAGGCAAAACTTCTGCAACAACATAGAAGAGAACTCCGAAGCCAACAGGCTGAGGAAAGTTCTCTCGAAATTCTCTTCAAATATGAACTTTATCCAGAAGCCTAACGGTGACTGGACGACATCATGTAACGAAATGCTGGAGGTCCTTATAAGCACTCACTTCCCGGGCAGCTCGGACGACAACTCCGGCTTTTCGCCCGGTCCTAGGACCTACTTGTCTCTGGGTGATACTGTTAGGGGCGTCGTAATGATGAGAGGGTATAATAGGCTTTAGTGTTCTTTTGATTGGGCCTTGACGGAATCTTTCCCGCTCAACTACAGGAAGCTAAGGACATACTGTGCCCCCTGCTTTGTCAGATTTTTACAGCCTGCCTAACCCTGACTCACATAACACATGAGTGGACAAAGGCATAGGCTGTATTCCTACCAAAAGGAGGCAAAGCCGCTCAGGTGAAACCGACGGATTTCAGGCCTATAAGCCTCACTTCTTTCTTTCTTAAAACTCTAGAGAGGCTCATCGACGAATATATCCGACGGAATATAAAAACTCGAACCAGCATACATATTCCAAGGGAAAATCCGTGGATACCGCACTCCACGAAATCGTATCGACGATTGCAAAAGGATTGGCCTTAAAGGGTGCTTTCAACAATGTCTACCCGAAGTCTGTTGTAAACTCCCTTCTTATGGCGGGGGTGCAGCGAGGTCTGGTGTATTTTGTTGGGCTCCTTCTTGAAAAGATAACTATTCTATCAGAACTGGGGGATGGTTCCATTACAAAATATGAGACCAGAGGCACCCCCAAAGGGGGCGTTCTCTCCCCTCTACTCTGGAATCTAACAGTGAACACCCTGCTTCCAAGCCTAAAGGGCACCGGTTGTCAAGCCATAGCGTACGCTGATGACATAGCAATCGTGGCAACGGGCAAATATCATCAGGTCTTGAGTAAGTTATTGAAAAACGCACTCGGTCTAGTAAACATCTGGTCCAAAGAATGTGGACTTAGCGTCAATTTTACCAAGACAGAAATGGTACTTTTCACAAGGAAGTATAAAACTCCCCTATATAAACCTCCCACCCTAAACGGTGTGGCACTTACTCTCTCGACCGAGGTCAAATACCTTGGAATTATTCGAGAGAAGAATCTTGACTGGAAGCGAAACATTGAAGACCGCTACAGGAAGGCCAATACTGCCCGTTTTGCCTGTAAGATGGCTATAGGCA
>NW_023461398.1:0-1456 GCF_013731165.1 Rhagoletis pomonella
CATTTCGTTCTGCTCCACTCACGTTTGAGAAAACGTTGACAATTCAACATTTTCAATTTGAGAATAAAGGAAAATTTCATATTAAATATGTGCCTTTTAGTTTGAGAAAGCTATCAACGGTTAGTTGAGAAGCATTTGAGAATCAACTTTTGAGAAAAGGACCGATTCTCAAATGCATCTCAAATTGAGATTTAACAAAAATGTTTATTGGGTTTAATATATTGCACATGCACACGTTAGCGTACTATACAGGGATGCCCACTCATTTTATCTTTTCCGTTGGCCACCGCGAAATTCCCCGATTTTCGGTGAAATTCCACGCACTGGCATAATTCCATTAAAAACTCAAATTTTTAATTAAATTGTACATATGTAGAATATTTAAATGTTAAATTTTTTCACTAGGTTAGGTTAGGGTGGCTGCCCCCCGCAGAGCGCGGAGAACACGTGGGCTGGAAAAGTCCGTTGAGATACCACTGGCCGAAGCCATTTGCTTCTTTCCCTCCCTTAGTAGTTGAGCCACCGAGAGCGTTTTATATAGAACAAAAAGTCGAGGACGTTCGCCGAGTTCAAAATTTTTAACTTTTTACTTTGAACATTTGAAATAGCTAAAAATTACAGTTAATTTTTGATAATTTTTTTTTTGTTTTGCTGGGGAATTTTAAGTCAATTGCTTAAATTTATATACAATGTTTAAGTGTTAATTTTTTTTTAATAATTTCTCATAAAAATATATCTTATCTCACTAATATTATAAATGTGAAAGTTTGTCATCACGCGGAAACTACTGAATGGATTTGCATGAAATTTTGTACGCAGATAGCTCAGGTTGGTTAAAAGGCTACTTTTTTTAAGATTTACCACCTGTTGAAAAAGTTTAATTTATTTAATATACGGCAATGACTGAACAGATTTGCATTAAAACTTGCACACGGATAGCTTATGGCCTAGATTGGAAAATAGGCTACTTTTCTTAAGAGTTGCCACCTGTTAAAAAAGTTTAATTAATTTAATACACGGAAACGACTGAGCGGCTTTGCATGAAACTCAGCGCACGGATAGCTTATGACCTAGGTTGGAGTATAGGCTACCTTTTTTGATTTTCCATCTGTTAGAAATGTTTAATTAAAATAATACGCGGAAATGAGTGAACGGATTTGCATGGAAGTTTTCAGACAGATAGCTTATGAGCCAGGTAGGAAAATGGGATACTTTTTTTTTTTAAGGACCTAGGTTGGAAAATAGGCTACTATTTTAGGAGTTGCCACTTATTAGAAAAGTTTAATTAAATTAATACGCGGAAATGACTGAACTGATTTGCATGAAAATTTGCGCACAGAGAGTGGTCCCACATAGCGCGCGTTGCGCCCGATCGCAGCGTGGCCCTGTAGGCGGCATCTTTTTTCTCAGCAGCTTCCTGACACTCCTCATCGTACCAGTTGTTCTTTCGGGCTCG
>NW_023461398.1:11456-26317 GCF_013731165.1 Rhagoletis pomonella
TTAGGTCCGTTTGTCTTTGGAGTTGTCCGTCAGTCAAATCCCACATACAATAGATTTAAATTTTTTATCCAAATTTTCATTTCACTTATTATGTTTCATCAAATCATCTTCTAACTGTTTAAGAACTGTTTACATTTGAGTTTGAAACATAACCGTACTTTTGGGCTCCTGCTAGTAAAATTTTTACTTGCAAGAATTTGCAGCTCTCTCGGGTTTTTACGCTCTCGAATTCGCTCCCTCTTGCAAATATTTTGGGTAATTGAATTCATTTTCAGTAAAAACTTGCAACTGCTAGTAAAAATTCGTAACAATTTTTTGATATTGAATGGACCTATTGCTATGCTCCTTCTTAGCAGAACGTAATTTAGGATTTTCGACAACTAAATTTCTACAAGAAAAAAATTTATAAAAAATAACGCGATTATTTAGCCCCTTTAAACTTACACATTATTGCCCTGAAATTTAATGGGCTAAAAAATCTGAATAAAAAGTTGAAAATCTACCTGAAAATTTGCAGATAGTTTACAATTTTTGCACAATTTTTGTGGATTTATATTTCGTTTGTTAATGAGCTTGGCTTTTATGGAAAAATAATAAACAATAGATAAATGAAAGAGAAACAGCCAAAATCGATCAAAATATTGATGACTTAATCACTGATCACAAGTGTATGTATAAAACGATTTTTATATTAACGATCTCAAACCAGTTTACAATGAATTTTAAATGTGCTCTGTCGAAGTGATACTTTAATATACCTTACGTACATATCGAGCCCTAACCGCCAAAATAACGTAACCGACATTTTTTCAAAATTTTCTTTTGATGCAGAAATGTATCTAGATGCTCTAGGCGTATTTCTGCATCAAAAAGGAAATTTTGAAAAAAATGTCGCTTACGTTATTTGGCGGTTAGGGCTCGATATGTACCTTTGTATACAGCAAAAGTTTAAATAAGAACACTTTTTTGTACATTGATTTGAAAGAGACGTTTTTGGGTACGAAATGACGTTTTTTCAGACCAAGAGGGGCGTTTTCTCATGCTGAAGACCTGGCAACACTGGAGGTGCTCCAAATTTAAAACTCTTCCAGCTGGAGAACGTCGAAAACTCATAAGAAAGCACAGTATATGTGTCAACTGTCTTGCCTATACACACAGCTTGACACAATGTCGATCTCGACATGCGTTCACTGTCAAAAAAAGCATAACTCGTGCACCCAAAGGAAGGCCATCCCCAGAAGGCAACAAAATCGATCATAGTCCGAGACTTAAGAACACTTCCCTCAGTTTCCCGTAATCAACGATTACCTACCAACCAACTACCTAAGCATACTGGGTTGGTGCCCAAATTCAAAGCAGCATGCCATCACAAAGGAACATAACACTTCCAACTCATCAGAGAAATCAACAAGACTCAAAAGTCTATAAGCACTCACTTTTACGATTTTCAAATTGCATTCATAAAACCTCGTTCCCAAAAGTTCGGTATCCAAACGCCTTTACACGCCTACCGACCAATTTCTTAATATCCCAAAGAAATATCCGAATTAAAGATAAGCCCCTCCTCCTCAATCTTCCTTCGCCTTCTACCATAATAGGAGGAGGAGATCCCAAGGCCAGACCCAGTAAGCATTGAAGCAAGTCCTTCCAAGGAAGTCCACTTAGATGCTATACGACGCATGGGCCATGCAGTAGATGAGAGGGCAACCCATCCGAATGCAAAGCCTCATCCCGATACAGTGCGTCCCCGTAATCTCAACAACAGAAATATCAGCCGAGGCTCTTCAAACAAAAAAAGTTAGTGCGCCTGGGCCACACTGGAGAAGTGAAACTTACGTTAAATACATATCTATTTTGTCTCATAACCAATATAGATATGTGCATACATACATACATACATACATACATACATACACACATACATCTGCTTTTGCTTAACCCTAGAACACACACCCGGGTACAAATGTATCCACTTTCAACTTTGAAGTGTTGTAACTTTTGAACCGCTATACCTCTATACCGCTACTTCGGATCTAGGAAGATTATTTAGTTTTGAGTTCAAATTCAAAATTTGAACCAGATCGGACCATTGGTTCAGGAGCTACAGCCTTCCAAACACATTATATACGTAAACACACACCCGGGATACGTTTGTACCCCAATAGTAAAAATCCTCATAATAATAAAAAAAAAACATTTTTTATATTATTTTTTTATTTGAAAAATTAAAAATATTCATTTCACACATTATATTATTGACTTTTATTATAAAAATTATAAAAATGCATCTTATATCTAAGGAAAATCATGGCAAATAGAGCAATTTGTTGATGTGACCGAATGTTCAAGACACATTGGCTTCTTACATTTGTCGCACAGCTTTCTGGTTTTTCTACGGCGTTTTTCCTCTTGTGCGTAACATAAATAGCAAGATCCGGACACAGGTTTTGGCGTGCGCGCTGCGGCAGATGTTGATGCTGCTGTTGACACCATTGATTCCACCGGTCGGTTGAAATATGCTTCAATAGCAATTTTAGTCGAAAAATTTCGCGTCACTTGACGATTTATGGCTCTGGCTTCAATAATGGGCATACACAATGCTTCAGCCAAGCTGCGCAGGATCTGCTTACGCTTGTTGTTTGTTCTCCAAGGCAACATAGGGTTATTCAAATCGTAGACAATGTAGGCTGCAAGA
This sequence comes from Rhagoletis pomonella, assembly GCF_013731165.1. NCBI lineage: Eukaryota > Metazoa > Arthropoda > Insecta > Diptera > Tephritidae > Rhagoletis > Rhagoletis pomonella. Next base: position 14,152 of record NW_023461398.1, read on the forward strand.
GCTGTAATGTCCAACATGTTGAAAAACATCGCTAGTGGCCATCGTTTTGTTTGTCTTTGTGTTGGATATTCCGCAAACATTTGGTCCATTCGATCAACACCACCTTTGGTACGATTATAATATTCAATTATTTCAGGTTTCCCACTGTCAGCTATTTCAGCATCATTATGCATGGTCGAAAGCAAAATTACTGCTTTATTTTTTTTGGGAACATAAGAGCACATTGTCACATTATTTTTGAAGCCAAATGTCGTTGAACCAATTGTCCTGTTTTTGTTCTGCTTCATTTCTTGAGGAATATATGATTTGTTTTTGCGCAAAGTTCCAACGATCGTGAGTTTCCAGGTGAGAAGCAGTTCTGCAACTGGCAAGGTCGTAAACAAATTGTCCATTGTAATGTTTCGGCCACTTCCTTGGTATTTGGCAGACAAATCCTTCACCACTCGTTCGCCTTGGTTCGTTTCCCTACCAGTTTCTGCTTGGCCAGTATATATTTGTCCATGCAGTGGATATGCATTTGTGGCATCGCAAATCCACCAAACCTTGATACCATATTTAGCAGGTTTTGACGGTATGTACTGCGTAAACCGTGTGCGTCCACGGTAAGGAAATAATTGTTCATCAATCGTCAAGCATGAGCTGGGCTTGTAATGTGCAGCAAGATTATTGTTCATCATCGTCCACAACTCACTGATCGGTGCTGCTTTATCAGTTAGTAAGCGTGTTGCACGAGTGTTTTTATCGTCAAATCTTAGGAACCGCAATATCGAACAGAAACGGTTGACTCCCATTGTGGCGCGATATAAAGGATAGTTTTTGACGCTCCATAAATCTCGAACATGTTCTCCATTGCTATGGTTCGCACCAGTCATAATAAGTATGCCAAAAAATGCATACAGCTCTGTTATTGACACACATTATAAGTTTCTTTTGCTAACTTATTTGTGTGGCGCATAATTATATCAGCCATTTCAACGTTCATGAAACATTTGAATGTTTGCTCTATTGACAACATTTCAGTGCATCTAGCTGGTCCAGAACGTTCTCTTATAATATTTTGTCTGAGTACCTGACGACTTACATTTGGTTCTTTCATCCACTCAGTACCATCACGTGCAACAAATTTTTCGGCACTAGCAGGTAATTCATTATTTTCTTCTACTTCTTCTTCTTCATCGTCTTCTTCATCATCCTCATAGTCCGCATAATCAGGTAATACTTCTGCGGCACTTTGCGAAACTTCAGCATCGTCATCAGCAATTTCAATGTCATTGATTTGAATTTCTTCTTCATCTTCTGAGTCAAAGTCATAGGGAGCGTCATCGTCACAAATTTCATCAAATAAAGATTGTATATATGATTCTCGCTGTTCCTCAGTTAGCCTGCATAATAAAAAAAATTAGTATATGTTTACATTGTTGCTTATTTTACATTTTTCACCTTCTATATGCTGCACTTGATAAATATTCGTTTCTTCTTGAAGTCATTTCGTATCCAGTTATTTATAGTTTCAGTTATATTTATTTTCACTTATATTTTCACTTCTTACACTTTTGAGCACCAAAACAATAATGAAAATATCAACAGGCAGCATTTATAACAACACCTCGTGTGAAAACAACCCTTGCAGCTGCATATAAAATACAAAAACCAGTTATACCAGTGTATTTGCTACCTACGTACCCATACCTTGCGCGACCTTTTTGCACATATCTTTTGAACCAGGTAGAATATTTCAATGAAATAAAAACCAAAATGTGTATTCGTTGTTACTCTACAAGTATATTATTATAAATTATATTATTTTGTTTTGCATTTATCAGCATTTTAAAAAATATGCCTTGTACCATACTATACATCCTGACAATTGCGCAAGGGGTGGCAGCGCTGTGTTAATAAAAAATACAATAAAACATCACTTAGATGAAGAAATTTGCACAAAGGAATTTCAAGTCACATCCGTTTCCGTTGAAACTTTTAAACAGCCAATGTCATTAGTAGCTTTGTACAGCCCACCTAGATACCAGCTGAAATCAGAAGACTACTTAGCTCTTTTAAATCGGTGGAAAGGTCGTTTTATAATTGGAGGCGATTTCAACGCAAAACATACAAAATGGGGCTCAAGGCTGACCACGACAAAAGGACGAGAATTGCTTAAAGCTATGCAGCGCGCAGGTTGTAATTCAATTTCAACTGGTAAACCGACATATTGGCCGTCGGATACTAATAAAATTCCAGATTTGATAGATTTTTTCGTCTACAAAAATATACCTACAGCTCATTTATCTGTCACTGAAGGTTTTGACCTGAGCTCCGACCATTCGCTGGTGCAACTGGTAATTTCGCAAGATGCAGCACAAAATCAAAGAGGAACAAGGTTGACGAATGCTTTCACCGACTGGAAATATTTTCAACTACAGCTAGAACAACTAATCGAATACAACCACATCACTACTAGCGAGCAGCTGGAAGACGCTGTACTTCATTTCACCCAACAAATTCAGTTGGCGGCGTGGAATAGTACACCCACACCAAAATCAGCTCCTCAGGGAAAAAGATACCCACCCTTTATAAGGAACTTAGTGACAAAAAAACGGAAATTACGAAAACGCTGGCAGCAAACCAGATCTCCAGAAATTAAATCGAAACTGAACTTAGCAACTAAACAGCTACACACAACCATCAAGACATTTAAAAACGACGCATTTAATCGGTTCCTGATTGGTCTCACGGCTGATAAAAGCACGGAATACTCCTTGTGGAAGGCGGCTAAAAATTTCAATAGACCAATGCAACACATTGCTCCCGTTAAAATCAATGAAAGGCAGTGGGCCAAAACATGTGAGCAAAAAGCGACACTGTTTGCTGAGCATCTTGAAAAGACCTTTAGCCCTAATGATGGCTTGAATGAAATAGAAGCAACTGGATGCTGGTCTGAATGCGATATCCATTTTAGTCCATTTACACCGGAAGAAGTTGGCATACAGATTAACAAAATGAAATTAAAAAAGGCTCCTGGATTTGACTTAATAACGGCTGAAGTTCTTCGCAAATTACCAACAAAATGCATAGTTTATTTGACCAGCTTGCTAAATAAGTGCTTTAGCTTGAAGCATGTACCTATATATTGGAAATTCGCGCAAGTTACTATGGTACCCAAGCCTGGCAAACCACCCAACGAAGTGTCCTCATATAGGCCTATATCCCTACTACCAGCGAGGTCGAAGCTATTCGAAAAGCTGCTTTTAGCTCGGCTAATGCCAATTATTGAGAACAAGAAATTGATTCCCGTTCACCAATTCGGTTTCAGGAAAAATCACTCAACGATTGACCAAATACACAGAGTTGTAAGCACTATTGAAAAGGCTTTGGACGAGAAGAAAGTGTGTTCCGCAGTTTTCCTTGATGTATCGCAAGCATTCGATAAGGTTTGGCACGTAGGGCTACTTCAAAAGCTTAAGTCCATGCTACCAATACATTACTGCAAGATGCTTTCGTCATATCTCAATGACAGGTACTTTTGCGTAAAATACGAAAATGCCTTTTCATCTCTAAAGAAGATAAGCGCTGGCGTACCACAGGGGAGCATCTTGGGACCTCTACTATATCTCCTGTACACATGCGACCTACCATCGGCCAATCAGTATGTAACCGCAACATTTGCAGATGATACTGCGCTACTTGCAGTCGATAACACTATCGAAAATGCTACGACCAAGCTACAAGAAGCTGTTAACCAAGTTACCTCGTGGGCTAAGAAATGGAGGATTAACCTAAATAAAAGCAAATCAGCGCACATAGTGTTCTCTTTAAAAAAAACATCACATAAACCAATTTTTATTGACGGGTCAATAATCCCATACTTCGACGAAGCCAAATACCTGGGTATTACACTCGACGCCAAATTGCGCTGGAAAGCTCACGTCAAGAAAAAACGAGATGAGCTTGATCTGAAATTTAACAAACTATATTACCTCATTGGTAGGCGCTCAAGGTTGACAATTCACAACAAAATTCTCGTATACAAACAAATTCTAAGGCCAGTCTGGACTTACGGCATACAATTCTGGGGATGTGCTAGTGTGAACTGCATTACTTCCATCCAACGTCTGCAAAATAAAGTGCTTCGAGGCATAGTAAATGCGCCATTCTACGTAAGAAACAGCGATCTACATCGTGATCTTGGCATGCCAACTGTCACTGAAATGACGAAACAATTCGCCATAGCTCACAAACAGCGATTAGTAGGTCACGTCAACGTAGCAGCGTCCAGCTTACTTCGGCTGAATCCTACGCAAAGACGGCTAAAGCGCACAACAGTAGCAGACCTTATGCAAAGCGAGTAGCAGAAATTTATTTTTACTTATATGTCTTTTGAGCATGTATTTAAAATATAAAATGCTTTTTCTTGTAAACTAAAATTATTAAATTAAAATTGCTTGTTAGTATCATTATTTATATACTAGTTGCAATAATAAGACGTTTCTGTAAATTGTCTAAGATTCGTTAACAATAATAAAAAAAAAAAAAAAAAAAAAAAAAAAATTTATCAGGACAACAACAAAAACAAAAATCCACTGTTGCATGTCCTGACTTTATTTGCCCATATCGCTGGAACCAGTAGGAATATTCGAATGAAACAAAAGACAAAATACTTGTTATATATTAAAACATACATCTCAAAAAAAAAAAATCACAGAAATCGGTTGAATAAGCATTAAAAAAAAAACGCAAAATAAGGTCCCGGGTACAAACGTATCCCGGGTGTGTGTTTACGTGGTATTTTCTGGGTGTGTGTTCTAGGGTTAAGGTTATATTTTATCTTTTTTCTACATACATATGTAGATCCCTACATCTACCATTTATTCACATTTATGTTATTCTGTTTTCCTTTATCTTCATACTCTATAGATAACAAAATCGATAGTAACATCCAATAAAATATCGATAACCAAACCGATGAAAATATCTATAACAAAATCGATGAAAACATTTATAAAACTTTCGATAGAAAAATCGATAATAATATTGGTAGCAAAATCTACCAACAGCTACTCGATAAAAATATCCATAACAAAATCGATAAAAATATCGATAACAAAATCGATCAAAATACCGATAACAAAATCGATAAACACTATCGCTGACAAAATAGTTAAGAATATCGATTACAAAATCGATAAAAATATCGATAATAAAATCGATAAAAGTATCGATTATTATATCCATAAGTTCCGAAAATATCGATAGCAAAATTGATAACAATATCAATAAAAATTGCGATAAAATAATTAATAAAAATATCGATAACAAAACCGATAAAAATATCGATTGTTTTATCGATATGTTCCTAAAATGTCGAAAATCTCTAAACCCCCAAAATAGTTCCCAGTTTGAGTCTCGGCGTCTCTCTCTACATCCTTTCCTCTTTAATTACCTTTATTTTAATCTATCTTCCTCTATCTTCATCTTTACTTTTATCGGTATCCTCATCCTCCTATTTGTCTTTACTTTTATGTTTATCGTTTTCTTCATCTACACATACCCCTTCACCTTTGCCCTTAAAGTATTTAATTTATCTTGGTCTTCATTTTTGCCTTTATATTTACGCATCTTTGTTTTTGTTTTTATTTTTACCTTTGCCTTTATCATTTTTTATCTATGTACGTAGTCACCTTTACTCTCATTCTTTTATTGGTATTGTTCTAGGTGTTATTCTTTAACCTTTTATTAGCAAATTTTTGTTAAATTAATACCATATGCATACACACAAGAAGCACTTGTTTCAGCCAAACCATTTCCGTTACACCATTTTCATTGCACCATTTCCGTTGCATCATTTCCGTTGCACTATTTCCGTGTGCAATTTCCTTTGAATTTGCCAATTTACTCCCAACCAACCAACCGCCGCTAAAGAAGTTTCACTTCAAAAACCGCAAAATGTGTTTGCGCGCACACGAATGCTTTCTTGAACTGCTGCATAGAGAACTATAGAGAAAAAAGAACGCCAGCAGACAGAAGGAATAATACAGTCCAGAGGAAGGCGCACTGGAGACAATTCGCTTCAAAAATTAAAAATATGTACATTAGAGTGGTCCAAAAAAATTAAGTTGGAATATTAATGCCGGCACCCCCTAGGATTGTTCTATATCGAAAACAATATACCCCTGTTTTTTTATTTTGAAATCAAAAAATATTTAGGGGGTGCTCAAAGCGCTCAAAGTTTTCCATGTATTTTATATGGAGAAAAAACCATTTTTCGTAGAAATGGTATCAAACTCTTAAAAATCAATATTTTTCAATCGGAAAACTGTGGTTCTCTTCAGAAGACTTCCAGTATTAATATCCAATTGTTTATTTAACCATTTCTTATGATTAAAGATTTTTCCATTGCATTTTCTAGGGGTTTTGTAGGACCTATAAAATATAGTTACTATGAATAAATGGTTAAAGAGACAATTGCGTATTATTACTGGGAATCTCTTGAAGATAAGAAAAGTTTTCCGATCGAAAACTGTTGATTTTCAAGAATTCTACACTATTTCTACGAAAAGTTGTTTTTCCCCATATAAAATACATGGAAAACTTTGAGCGCTTTGAGCACTCCCTATTTTTATTTTATTTTTTTCAAAATAAAAAATAGGGGTATATTTTTTTTCGACATAGAACAATCCTAGGGGGTGCCAGCATTAAAAATCCGACCTTATTTTTTTTACATACATTTTTGGACCACTTTAATGTACATATGTTTACAAGGTTAAGGTGGCGAGTCGTTTTAGATTTCGTACATGTAAGCGACGGTGCGGGGCGACCCGACCGCGCCAGCCTAAAGTCAGTCTACTCGCGACCACCACCATAATCATTTGCTTAACTCCAAATTCAGCCACTCAGGCAAATACCTACATTGAATTTACCTTTACATATCTACAACTTTGTATACCCATATTGAAACGAGAATAAATCGGAAGACAGCTTATACACAGTTCAAGTATTGAATTCAATTCTGCTCGCATGTGGAATAGAGGGGGTGAGAAGAAAAGGGACGAGTACACCGTCTGCACCGTCAAGTCGTTTCAACTTTCTTGCTTTGCTTTTGGCATTTTCGTTGCTTCCCATTTAAAGAACCAAAAACTTGAATTCAACAGAACTGAAACGTGTAAAAGCAAATAGAAAACACAAAAGAGAATGAGCAAGAATTGCGTTCAAGTACTTGAATCATGTAAATCGGGTGGAACTTATCAGTATTATACACGATCCAGAAAATAAAGGTCGCGCCATTCACGGACCGCTAACCCTCTCTTCGTCGATTTCACAGCATCCACCCAATCGCTGACGTCATAATATACTTTTGGTTACATTCACTGTTGCCAGCTTGATGCTTTTCGCACTAAATTTAGTGGATATTCAAAACGCGAAAATTTTTGAGTTTTGTGCTTGGTGCGTTTTTGGTGCTTTTGTTTTTAGTTTGAAGACTTAAAATTAGAAAATCTTACAAAAATGGAAGCAAAATTTATAGCAATCGTAAGTGTTCTAAGCAATTTTACGAAAAATTTAAACAAAATCATGGCACAGTGACAATCATAATCGACAACGAAATATGTGCAGCACCTGCAATCATGCCAGAAGAAATCGACCGTTGTGCAAGAAACATTGATTTTTATTAATTTGAATCGGCATCCTTACAACAAAATTATGTATTATAAAGTCCATAAAATACACCAATAGAAATTTGTTGCTTTTTCAAACTCAAAAGTTGGCAATACTGCCTTTTGTTCGATGCTTCTTTTTCTTGTCGAGTTCGTCTTGCTCTCTCATTCTGGTATATTTTGACGTCACGGCCAGTTACTCTCAGCTCGATTGGCGCAATCTTGTATTCTATCATTCTTGAGTATTATACACATCCAAATCGGTAAGAGCTTAAACATGGTCCTTTTCGCTAAAAAGGCAACCCGCGACCTATATGCGAAATTTTAAACCACACATACACATCTGTGCATGTACATACATATGCAGTTTTGCCAGTGAGCAAATAAACAAAAAAGTCCGACATACAGTTTTCGAGGGCGGTCAGCGACTGCGGTTCGGCAGCAAACAAAAGCGCTTAAAGTGAATAACAGGCGTTTTGGTACGCATGCCGTCGAATTTGTTTTTTTGCGTCACCCGAAATTGACTTGCATGCGTTTGCATTTGATTTCATTGAGCGAAACGTCAAATCAAAATGTCACGCAGAACAAAAATTGGATATTGAGTTAGCTTCATACGCACGCCGTTCAATTTCGGTTGATCTCATACAAGTTGCATGTGCATGAGAAATTTTTGAGAATAAATTGGCCGCGTGCGTGAATATTAGGTTAGCCTGTAAATCTTAAAAAATAAGTCAATAACAAACAGTTAAAAGTGGAAGGCAATTCATAAAAATACAAACCAGTGCACCTATGTAGCTACTTCCGAAACAAAAACTAAGCAAATAGGTGGAAAAAGAAGAACAAACTCGTTTCGCAAACGTGCAAATAGCGTCACCTGCAAAAGGAACTATTAGGATAACACGAAAAAATAAAAGAAAGAGCTAAACCAGTGTAAAATAAAATAAGCTGAACCAGTGAAAAACACAAGAAAAAATTACAAAAAAATCCAAGAAAACGCAGTTTTCGAGTTGAAATTAAATAAAATAGGCTAATCAAGAACAACGCGCAAAAGTTAAGACGCTAGCAGATACACCGGCATCACACAAGGACATCGATTTCTAGAATTTTCTGGTTTTCAGCAACTTACCCGTTATTTTAACCTCCAAATTAAGGCTTGATGATATCCCAGTAAATTAATCCATGCAGAAGTAACTAAAGAAATCGTTTTCGCCACCTACGAAAACACTTAAAATGTTTTCAGTGAATTTTCTGGATTTTAGCCATTCACCCGTTATTTCAACCCATAATTTAGGGGTTGATGGTATTCTAATAAGCTTTTCCTTAATGTACATTTAATTTACTACTATTTTAAACAAAAATTGTATCGATATCGTGATTCGCCTCTGAGCTACAGCAAAAATAAAATCGAAAGGTCATCAATTTTTTGAACATGGTCAACTTCGCCCCTTAAAGTAAAGCGTGTTGACGTTCGCTTTAGTTTTCTTTTAGCCGACATAACTTGAACTTTATTCACAAAAAAAAATTATTGCTCAAACTCGTTTCCTTCTCGTTATATTAGATTTTAAACAAAAAACAAATATGATTAAGCCTATAGTGGGTCTTCTCGCACAGTAAATTAAAAATGGCTGAGCTGTAAACTTAACAAACACCGCAATAAAATAAACATACGTAACACATAACATAGGGATACTCAGAAGTACCCCGGTCCTGCACCAGTCGTCCGGGGTGCCGCTAAACCGGAGGAGATACTCGAGTTCATCCGACTGGGCAACGAAGGACTGCCCACCAGCGATTGGAGGATAGTCCGAGTTGGCGAAACCAATTGTAAGCAGCGTTTTGTTGGCTTTGTCATCAATGATACTTCTGTCCCAGGGGTAATTAGCTACGGCTTTTACTCCATTACAGTAAAAATCCATCAGAGAGCGGATCAGAAAAGGGAGGAGACTGGCAACGCCTCGAGTGGACCCGCTCCTTCAGACATTCTTCCCGACGAAGGGGCCAAAAGGACAGGAAATGCCTCGAGCGGACCAGAGGCCACCGAGTCGGCATCGGTGGCAGGCTGTGCGGGGTACACATGAAACACCACGAGCGAACCTTTGGACCCACCAACGAGTGTATCCGATACCGCGACAGATACTGAGAGCAACACGGGCTCAGTATATGCCTACGTAGAGTCGGTCTACAGTCGGTGGGCAACGCTGGACGAGGACCAGCAGGAGGGAGCTAGAAGCAATGGACATAACCGATTCAGAAGATGGTGCAGATCCTGCAAATTAATCTGCTCAGTCTCGGCTGCTCTCCTTCTTCGCCTCAGTGATAAAGCTGAGGACTTGATTCTAGCCCAAGAACCTTGGATCGTCAGAAACAAGGTTTGTGGACTGAACTCTAATGCCTACCAGGTGGGAACAGCTCCAGTAATAGGTAGGTATTCTCATTTTTTACTCTCCCAATACAGCGACGAGGACACTGTCTGCATCAGCGTCCAACTGAAAAGAGCGTGATCTGGCTGGGAACAACCTACATATCCCACGACAGGCATGTTTTTCCACCCTATAGACTGGAAGAAGCTGTGAAGGAAGCGAATCGCAGAAAGCTTCCGGTCATAATAGGGGCCGACTCTAATCCATATAACACGATCTGGGGCTCAAGCGACACCAACTCCCGAGGTGAGTGTTTACTTGACTTTATTCTTTTATATAATCTTACTGTATGTAACCGTGGGAACGTTCCCACCCTTGTGACTTCTGTTAGAAGGGAAGTGCTGGATATCATCCTTGTGTCGAGCGGTTTGTCCGATCGGATAAGGGACTGGCAGGTATCCAAAGAACACTATTTTTCTGACCACCTCTACATTAGTTTCAATCTAAATTTTGATCCTGCTCCTTTAACAGCATACAGTAGCAGAAAGCGAACCGACTGGGCAAAGTATAGAAATACGCTGTCGGCCTCTCCACGCAGATACGCTTCTAACGATAAGTCCTGCTTATTGTTAAGACTTAATTAAGCGAGTCTATCGAATATAAAGGTTGTTTCCCTCGGTGAGATGGACTCATTGTCAAAAATTGATGAAGCAGTGAACTTTGTGACAAATGCCTGTAATGCTGCTTTCAAAGCCTCCTGCCCAAGCACTCTTCCGAAGAGTAAAAAGAAACCCCAGTGGTGGAATCCTGAGATTTCAGCACTGAGGAAAAACAGAAATAGGCTTTTCAATCACGCTAAGCGAACACGTCTTTGGCAACCCTTTAAAGGCGCACTCAAAGTTTTCAAGAAGGCCATAAAGAAGGCGAAACGCGAATCTAGGCAAAACTTCTGCAACAACATAGAAGAGAACTCCGAAGCCAACAGGCTGAGGAAAGTTCTCTCGAAATTCTCTTCAAATATGAACTTTATCCAGAAGCCTAACGGTGACTGGACGACATCATGTAACGAAATGCTGGAGGTCCTTATAAGCACTCACTTCCCGGGCAGCTCGGACGACAACTCCGGCTTTTCGCCCGGTCCTAGGACCTACTTGTCTCTGGGTGATACTGTTAGGGGCGTCGTAATGATGAGAGGGTATAATAGGCTTTAGTGTTCTTTTGATTGGGCCTTGACGGAATCTTTCCCGCTCAACTACAGGAAGCTAAGGACATACTGTGCCCCCTGCTTTGTCAGATTTTTCAGCCTGCCTAACCCTGACTCACATAACACATGAGTGGACAAAGGCATAGGCTGTATTCCTACCAAAAGGAGGCAAAGCCGCTCAGGTGAAACCGACGGATTTCAGGCCTATAAGCCTCACTTCTTTCTTTCTTAAAACTCTAGAGAGGCTCATCGACGAATATATCCGACGGAATATAAAAACTCGAACCAGCATACATATTCCAAGGGAAAATCCGTGGATACCGCACTCCACGAAATCGTATCGACGATAGCAAAAGGATTGGCCTTAAAGGGTGCTTTCAACAATGTCTACCCGAAGTCTGTTGTAAACTCCCTTCTTATGGCGGGGGTGCAGCGAGGTCTGGTGTATTTTGTTGGGCTCCTTCTTGAAAAGATAACTATTCTATCAGAACTGGGGGATGGTTCCATTACAAAATATGAGACCAGAGGCACCCCCAAAGGGGGCGTTCTCTCCCCTCTACTCTGGAATCTAACAGTGAACACCCTGCTTCCAAGCCTAAAGGGCACCGGTTGTCAAGCCATAGCGTACGCTGATGACATAGCAATCGTGGCAACGGGCAAATATCATCAGGTCTTGAGTAAGTTATTGAAAAACGCACTCGGTCTAGTAAACATCTGGTCCAAAGAATGTGGACTTAGCGTCAATTTTACCAAGACAGAAATGGTACTTTTCACAAGGAAGTATAAAACTCCCCTATATAAACCTCCCACCCTAAACGGTGTGGCACTTACTCTCTCGACCGAGGTCAAATACCTTGGAATTATTCGAGAGAAGAATCTTGACTGGAAGCGAAACATTGAAGACCGCTACAGGAAGGCCAATACTGCCCGTTTTGCCTGTAAGATGGCTATAGGCA
>NW_023461399.1:0-26305 GCF_013731165.1 Rhagoletis pomonella
AAAAAAAAACAAAATGGAATTGATGAAGTGTATGATTGCGGAAAATGATCATCAAGTTGGATTATGACAACCTTCTGCTTGGCATTTTTATGTTTTATGTTGAAACCATATTTTTTTTTCATATAATTTTTTTAATTCACAGTTTATTCAAAAGTAATCACGAAACTTGATGGAAAATAAACGAATGTGAATAAATGCAATAAATCGTGTAGCGTGGAAAAAATATTAAAAAGATATTACACACACAATTGAATTGAAAATAAATTTTGCTATTAAAAAGCGCTCAAACGCTGAATAAGCATGAAAATAGCTTAAGCAACAATTGAGCATCGATGGATTTTGTAGTGGCCGGGCAACCTAAAAATAATGTGGCTGGGAAAAAAAGAGTTCACTGATAGAGGAGTAATAGCGGCATACACTGTATAAAAAATGGAACAAAATTAAATGAAAAAAAAAAAATATATAAAATAAAGTAAAATTAACTTAAATGCCAAAAAAAAATTTAAAGAATAAAATTAATTAAATCAAATTTTAAAAATTCGAAATATGTTAAATGGAATACATATAAGTAAAATTTATGAATTAGTAAGGAAATACGAAGTAAAATATAACAAACGCAAAATAAGAAAAAATTAATTAATTAAGTAAAAGTGCAAAAACTATGATATATAAAAATTTTGCAGATTACAACAAACAATAAGAAATTTCAAAACAAGTAAAAATTTAAATTGATTTAAAAAAATAAACAAAAAAAGTTTAAAGTAACAAAAAATATAAAAAATAAACCTAAGTCAAGCAAAAATTCAAAAATACAAACTTTGCAAAATCTGTAAAGAACAAAAAAAAGAAAGGAGTTACTAAAATTTGAAAATTAAAATAGAATCTTAAACAAAATAAAATTATGTACTTAAAAGAGAAAAATTTGGTGAACAATATACATATACAGCCTCATCATATCATGAGTTTAATTTTCCCCGAACCGGTTCACTTTTCATTATTGGTTTCCGAAATTTCCGGCTCAATTTTTTTTTTTTAGGCGAAACTCAGGATAAGATATAAAGAAAAATGTTACAAATTTTGAATTAAGTGAAAAATAAAATAATTAAGAATTTTGCAAAACTACAATTCCAACAACAGTAAAATCAAAGCAATTCTCACTGCACTCTTATGATCCAATTGCATTTCACGGTAGCCTAGTTAGCTGTGTTATTCAATTTACTTTTACATCATATGGATTATGAAAAGAGAATTGTATGTATGTATGTACATAAATCACGGCTGCTTGGCACACAATAAAAAAAAAAATAGTAAAAAATAAACAAAGTAAATGCATAATACGAGTACCAAAAAACAAATATTTGCTTTCCCAATTTGGAACTAGTTTAGGGGCGAAAGAATCATAATTGCGAGCCTGTTTCTGTTGCACAGCAGCACAAAAATGCAAACCGCAAGCGAGCGATGAATTGCATGCCACAAAATTGTAAAAAAAAAAACAACAGATGCAGTCTGCGCGCTGATTGGGAATACTAAGGTGAGGGCTATAATTTCTAAATGGGTGAGCGTTTGCAGAGCAAAAATGTATGTACAAAATTGTATGTATGTGCGGATGTGCATGTGTTTACACACACACACACACACAAATGGAAATATGGCTTCTTCGTCCGCTCATTGTATTTGGGTGTTAAGCCGCCCATTTTTTTCATTGAATAGGGTTAACACTCACATGCAATTAAAGGCGATTGTAGTTTTTGTATAAGCCGTGCCGAATTCTTTTTATGAACTGACAAATAACGTAACTATGTATGTATGTATGTATGTATGCTTGTTTATGTAATCATATACGAGCAGAATCAAATTGGCATGAAATTGTGGCAGCAATAAAGGGTCGTACTGTTGGTAAGCAATTCACAATCGCATTAAGTATGAGATTATGAGCGAATCGTGGGAAAACTTAAATCCAATTAGAAGATTTTTTTTTAATATTAATTAAATTTGAAAAAATTATAGAAAACGTGCAAATTCAAACAATTATAGAAAATTTTGACATGAAATTAAAAAAAAAATATTTATTTTTTAATACAAAATTTTGTAATAATTTTATTAATATCTAACAATTAAAAACTTCTCTTTTGCGGCAATTTCGAATAAATTTATGAACACGAAAAATTTGGTTGAAAATTTATTGAAATTTTTTTTTCATAAAAATACATCCTCAGTGCAAAAAGTAAAAAGTTATAGTATTCAATTTTTGTAGTAAATGCTTTTTTGGCAAAAATTTTCAATATTTCTTTTGAGGCACAAAATTTGCGAAAGAAATTATTGCAACAAAAACTTTGCTCCAAAATTTTTAGTGCAAAAAAAAGTTTCAAAGTTTATGTATGTAGATACTAAGCTAATAATAAAAGAAATGTTATCAATAATTTTTTTAAATTCTAATTTTTGTATCTACATGCACATATCGCACACCTAGATCTAAAGTGCGATCAACTAAAAAAAAAAAAAAATTTATTGCGATTTTTTTTGCATAAATCGATTCATAGGACTTACATCCAATTAATGTGAATATTTTTTTCTTCATTATTATATAGATATTCAATAGAGTTGAATCTGTATGATCCACAAGCAGTTATATTCCCACTCTGTTTATTGAGTTAGCTCACTTTAGATCTAGATGTGCGATATGTACTTTGAAACTTTTTTGTGCGAAGTCTATTCCCTCACTTCGGCTTTGAGAAAATTTAGAAGCCAAAAAGTTTAGGTGAAAATTTTTGGTACACATTTTTTTGTAAAAAAATTTTGAAGTAGTGTTTTATCGAATAATATTTTTTGAGCTATACATTTTCCGATTAACAATTTTCGAAACAATTTTTATAAAAAAAATATTTTGAAACAGGTTATGATTACTTTAAATTTAAAACTAGTAATTACAGGCCGTGTCTACATACAATCGTTTGTAATTTATTAGGCGATTTTTTTCATTACCATTTAAAAATGTTTATAACTTAGTATGGTTTATTTTCAAAATGTTAAAGTAGGCTTTAATTTAAATTAAAAAGACAGTGT
Source organism: Rhagoletis pomonella (assembly GCF_013731165.1). Lineage (NCBI taxonomy): Eukaryota > Metazoa > Arthropoda > Insecta > Diptera > Tephritidae > Rhagoletis > Rhagoletis pomonella. Next base: position 3,064 of record NW_023461399.1, read on the forward strand.
CACATTTTGAAAATCCATAGTAAAGTTCATGAAGTTTTTTTTTGGTTAGAATTTCGAAAAAAAATTAGTAAATTTTTTTAGTAACCAATTTTTATTACCCAATTTTTATATAATAATTGCATTGGGAAATTTTAGCACTAGGTTTTTTGACAGAATATTTACTAGCAAAATTTTTAGTAGATTATAAATAGAATACAATTTCCCTTAATGAACCACAAAAAAAATATTGCAAAATTCATCAGAAACAATTTTTAGTACACAAATTTTAAGCACAAATTCTTTGTAATATTTTTTATGGTATTTTTTTTTTTTGGGATATCAGCTGTAATGATAAACAGTTTTTTATAATACATACATATGTACACATTTCAGTAAAATTTTAGTGCACATTTTAGTACCAAGTTTATAGAAAGTTTATTTTAGTAGATACACGGTTATTCTAACTTAAAATTCGAAAATTCAGCACAAATTTTCTAACTTTTCCTAGTTTCAAGTTTTTTAAATAAAAAACTTTTAGTACAAAAATTTTAAATTTCTACTTATATATATAAGCGTTTTTGGCTATGGGGCAACATTTAAATAAAAGAACTTTCAATAGCCCCAGAAAGAAGAAAATTCTCATTTCTCTATGACAATTAAATGCGAATAAGTATATATATTTTTTTAGGCAAAATAGATGAATTTTATCTGAATTTAGGTTAAAGACTCGCCGTACATCTCCCAAAATTTTTCATCGCGTTGTTATCTCGCATAAAACATCTTAATTGAATTGCTTGCATTAATTTAATCTTGCCAAAGTAATCGCTAAGCAGCCTCTTCTGTGTGAATGAGAAGAAGAAAAGAAGAAAACTAAAAGAGTGCAAAAAAAAGAAGCAGTGCTGGCTTAGAGGGGGGTAGAGGGTGCAGCGTGCAGGCAAGCGTGAATACGAAAAGAGCAGCATGTAGAAGCAGAAAGCGAACATTTTAAGCGAATGTGTGAAAGAAATTTTTTGTAGAAAAATCAAAAAAAAAAATGAACTAGTAAAAAGCATCGATTATGGCGCACAGGAAACACGAAAAAAGGAAAAACAAAACAACAACGAACGAATGGAGTGAGTGCCGCCGAATCCTTTACTTCCATTGCTGTTGAATGTGCTATTAACATGCCACACGTGTTGCACACATGCTGTCATGCTGCCGCCGAATTTGTACGGACTATGTTTCTACAACGAACCAGTCCCAGACAGACAGACAGACAGATAGCTAAGCAAACGCGAGAATATAAATTTCCACGCAAACACACGCACTTGACTGTCTGTTTGTAAATATTTAGTTGCGCTTTCATGATCTGCTGTGAAACATTTTGCACAAAAAGAAAAACTACAAAAAATGCGAAAAACGCCAAAAGCAGCCAACTTTGCAGTGGAAAAAGTGAGCGCTAAGGGCACTGAGGCAGGAAGCAACAGCCCGCAGTTAGACAGCCGACTATGTCAGACGCCTTCCAGTGCATATGTATGCGAATTTTCATGCGTGTGTGTGTGTGTGTTAGTTTGCCGGTTATGCTGTGCGATGCATCACTGGCTGCTGCTTCCGCAAGTTTATGTGCGATATTTTTAACGATTTTTCAGATGAAAAACAAAATATCCAAAAATCTTTACGATTTTTTAGAACTCAAAAAAGAGTAAGACCGATGGAGTTATGATTCGCGATAAAATTTTAAGGGCGCTAAGGATAGTTTTATGCAAATAGAGGAATGTAAAATACTTTCTAGAACGCAAAATTTTAAAAACATTAAACCGAAATCGCTGCGGTTATTTTTTCTTCTTCTTAAGTTTATAAAAGCGAGTTTTTGAGAAGACGTTATACCATTTCGAATTAAAATTTTAATTTTCGAAGTTCGATTTTAATGCTCAAAATTCGAAATTGATTACAGAAATACGAGTTTTGTTTTAAAAATTGATTTTGGAAATTCGAAATTGATTTCGGAAATTCAAACTCAAAATTAACCGAACAGCCTTTACTTTGGCGCGCCTGTGGCAGCAACATGCGCTTGCAACAAGCATTCCACGCTAGCGACTGCGACAGGCACAGCAACAAGCAGCGCAATCAACGACAAGTAAAGAAGTCTAACAACAGCCGAAACAACAAGAAACAAGACTTACAAAGGCAAGCAAAAAGAAAAAAACTGCATGTAGAAGCAGCAGAAGAAGAAGAAGAACAACAACTACAACAAAAACCAACAGCCATTGTCAGTCAGAAACTAGTTGACTTGCCAGCACAAATTGATAAACTGCCTCAGCTGTGGCTTTAGCCCGGCCCGCACGCTTTCCGCTCACTGCCACCTTTGCTAGCTACCACAAATGCCACTTGCTGTCTGCCAGCGGCTTCTGCATACGTACTGCACGGGTCATACATATTTATATAAATTAGGGTGATCAAAAAAAAAATTAAAGTCGGAATTTTAATGCTCTGACCCATAGGATTCTTCTATGCCGTAGAAAAATAGACCCCTGTTTTTGAAGTGAAACTTCTTTAGCGGCGGTTGGTTGATTGGGAGTAAATTGGCGAATTCGACGGAAATTGCAGACGCAAATAGTGCAACGGAAATTGCCCACGGAAGTTGTACCCGGAAGTCGCACACGGAAATGGTTGGGACGGAATCAAGTGCTTCTTAAATGTAGGCAAATAGTATTAATTTAACAAAAAGAAAAGACCAATACAAGAACGAAAGTAGAGGTGGGTGCGTAAATAGATAAAGAAAAGGATAAAGGCAAAGGAAAAAATAAAAACAAAAACAAAGATGCGTAAAGATAAATGCAAAAATGCAGATCAAGGTAAATTTAAACACTTTATTTATATAAGAAGAAAATGATAAACATAAAGGTAAAAACAAAGATAAATATTAAGACAAAGATGAGAATGAGGAAACAGATAAAAGAAAAGATGAAGGTAGAGGAAGAAAGATTAAAATAAAAATAATTATAAAGAAAAGGATATAAATAGCGACACAGAGACTCAACCTGCGAACTATTTCGAGATTTTCGATATTTTTATCGATATTTTTTATCGATTTTGGTACCGATATTTTTACCGATTTGGCTATCAACTTTTTTTTAACGATTTTGTGTTCAACATTTTTCTAGAAATAGTTATTTTAACCGATATTTTTATCGGTTTTGTTATCGATTTTGTCATCGGCATCTTTATCGATTTTGCTATCGAATCTGTTATAGATAATTTTATCGGTTTTTTTTATCGATGTTACTATCGATTTCACATGCATTTTTGGACCACCCTAATATGCATATGAACATATGTTTTACCCTCTTCCCACTGCTTACCCATTGAAGCGCATCACGGCAATGTTTGTCTACTGTGCGCCACAAGTGACTGCATAATAAAATAGCTATAGCAGCAGAGCAACAACAACACATATATGTAACTCACACATAAATATGTATCCATACACTTCCAATACATGCTCACACACCTACAACGAAACGTGTCTTCAGCCAACAACAGGTATTTTTCAAGCTTCTCCAGTCTACATACTAAGTCTATGGAGTCAAGCCAAGAGGAACCGGTTTCAACGCTGTGCTTCACCTTTCTACGTATGTACATATTTCCTTAATATATGTATGTAGTTTATCAACGTTGGCCTTTCTTCGCTGTATGCTTTGCGGTTGCTTAGTTGTTATACTTTTTCATTTATTTCTATTTTGTATTTGTTGTTTCAGTTCGGCGTCGCATGGCATAGGTCATAGGTTAAAAGTTGTCATCTTCTTTTGATTTCTTGTGCAAAAAAAGACATACAAAAATTTGGTTAGCAGAAACCTGCTTTATCGCCATCACGTCTATTACGCGACTGACTGCCTTTTAGCCATATTTCTCATATTTCTCTTATCCATAAAAGTTCATCATACTCTTGAGCACGCTCATTGCTCATCTGAATTACAAATAAGGCGCAACGTTTTTTTGGGTTCGTCGTGCGTTGGCAGCGGTGATGGGGGTATTGTTAAGACATTGTGAATGACGGAGGGTCAAATGCACTTCCAAGATGAGAATATTAGAGTTCGAGGAATTACAATCGAAAACGAGTACAAAACTAATGACCAAAGCACAAGACTTGGCCTTCCCTTAGACATCCAAAAATCGTCGGCAAATAAGAAATTTCCGCTGGAAGTGAATTGCCTGCAAAGCGCTAACTAGATGTATATCTAAGCCAGCAAATGTTAGCAACTTTGATTAAGAACAAGGCTTATCTAAAGTACTTTTATATAGAAACTAGACTGTCTAAACTATGACTGTTCTATTAAGAGAGCAGACATGGCGCTGAGAAATCTCTGATGCGCTGGAAATCGATTTTTTGCCCGTAAACTCTATTTCGTCTGATTTTAACATTAAACTCTATCTGTATCTCGTCATCAACTAATAGAACGCACGAAGTAATATTCAAGCTAGATGACAACCAGAAGATTCTCGAAAGATATTGTCCTTTAGAATCGGGCAGCTATGGTGGTCATTTGTAAGCAATACACGCCCAGAATCTAGAGCTTTCTTCAATTGAAAACCACTAACTGAAAGTATCGACTCAATCCGGTATATTAACTCAGTTTACTGAATTTGTTCCCAGATGTATAGAAAGACTTTCCTCAGACGCATTCACAATGTTCATATTTTCCTCAACTCAAAAGTTCTTTAGGTAGCCATGGAAGAAATGCTGATTTACCAGCTTTACTCAAATGCATGTCCAGGTCCCTTAAATGTGGAGTTCGGGAGCTATTTCTTTGCATGGATTGGCATTTGTACAAGAATATTCGTATGTACCCCACCTTCCTGCCTCACCTGAATAGTTCATACAGAAATCATTGACTAAATTTCGGCATATCAGCCTTACTCAACTGCCTTTCCCGGTCCCCGAATGCGTATTTATTTCGAACTCGGAATTTCTTTCCTCGGTTTATAACTTCTTACGTAAATTTGGGCGCCAATTCTGATTAACCTTATCTTTATCAGGTCCTCGAATGAATAATTCATCAGAACTCGAGAGCTTGGAGACAGATAATTGGTCTAATGCTCTACCTAAGTCATGAAGTTCTTGAACTCATCAGTTTTTTTAATTTACTAACTCAAAAGCTGCCTAACTTGAGTTTCTTTATATGGGCTCGTAGGAATACACATGTTTTCCTTCAGAGGTGGAAAAGGTTTTCCTCAATTAAGGGGTTCCCATGAAAAGTTACGTTTGGGTGGTTTTCCCTTCAATGAAGTTTTTTTTCAGGCCATGTACTTTCCTCAGTCCTATTGAGTAACCAAAGCATGGTGTTTGTCGAAATTCAATAAACCCTGGCATTTCGCACTGAGGTTAGGGTCCGAGGTTGAATTCTGTTGTGTACAGACCTGCTGTGGTCTATTACAGTAAGTCAGAAAATATGGAGCTTAAGGCTTTAAGCGGCTTTGGAGCATCTCCGTGCCTTGGCAAATTACAACGATCCTTCAGATCCTCGAGCCAGCGGCCTTTCTGGATATCGGAATATAGTTGATTTAAGGGAAATTAGTGGTTCAATGTCCATGGTTATGGAGCTTAGCAGCCCTTTTTATGCGTTTTTTTTTTTCAACACGGTCGTTCAAAGCTTCCTGTGGTTTTGATTTTTTTTATATAGGTAAACGTATTAAAAGATTCCAGCTAAACTCACTGCGCCCACGGCAACAATTTCTTAGTCACTCATACCGCCTGATTTAGCGTTGAAGTAACGTCATGATCTTAATCACCATACTTCGGCTTCTCTTCACCTGCATCTGTTTTTTCTTCAATCAAACTATAAAAGTGTAAGCTCATCAATGAGGCATTTCTTTCCGTGATTTCTCATGAAATTTATTTATACGCAAGTATTTATTTATACATATTTTAATTTAGGCTTACGGCTTGCTCATCACCCAACGTCTTCGCCTTTGCTGTCCTTCTCACTCTTCCAAGGTGTCTGCGCTTTTTTCTCTCTTTTACGCCAACACTGAACGCTTAAAGTTCGATACGTTTTTAAATTTTTCTTTTCTTGTATAAATGTATGGGGTTGCCGTAAAGCGTCCGACTACGCCTAAATATGTATTTGTTTAAACTTGGACTAGAAGTCAAAGTTACGTTCATAAATATTTACATACACATGTAGTATTTATGTTCGAGTATTACTCAATTGCCGTGGGTATAAATGACTTCCTGCTGCTTCTGTTGTTGATGTCTACTTGTATTTAGCTAGCCAGCCAAAAAAAAAAAGCTTAAGCTACTCTTCATCAAAAACGAAGATGAGTTTTTTCGCTCTCCCCAGCTGTTGCTGTATGGTTCTTGTTATTTTTGTAAATTTAATTATGCATACGCTTCACATTAAATATTTTTGGTGTTTTACTATGCTGCGGGCTAACATTATTATCGAGCTGATTTGGTGGCGGTGGTGGGGTTCACCGCTAACAGCATCTAACTTCTACAAATCTCCAAGCTGCTTTGCTTTTAAGCTCAATCGTCATCAATTTTTCTTTGCTTTTTAACGCTTGTTGCGCGGCTACGTCTTTGAGGTAAGTCAAGGCAATTCCATTTGCTTTACAGCAGCTGCCTGCATTCGCCTATTTGTAATGTTGTTGGGTTTGGTTGGCTTTTGTTGTTATTAGTACTAGCTCAGAAAGGTAAGTAGTAGCTTAAATGCTTTTGATAGAAATCCGCTTACAGCCAGCAACTGCCTCGCTTCAGCTACTTATGTAGGTGCATCTATCACCGTTATGTGCACACCCATTTTTTTAATGGCTAGTCTTTGACTACTGCTGCTCTGCTATGATTTTCGATTTAAGCTCCATATTGCATTACGAGTTTGTGTTCGAATCGCTTGGAATTGCATTCGTCATTCCAAGCTGAGCACATTTGATTGACGTGAAATATTGGATTTCGGCATCATTTAATAATGATTGTATATACTATGGCAGCTTATTTGGTAATAAGCGAAGGGATTGATTATAAAGTCTACAATATTTGGTAGTACAATATTTGAGGAAGGTCTTCAGGGGAAGGCAGAGCTTGGTAAAATAACAGATGTTTGGTTTGGTAAGTAAACAGAGGCGTTGGGAGGAATTACTTTAGCAAAAAAAAAAAAAAAAACATCGGTGTTACGTGCAAGATGTACTTTGCTCGAAAATGTCCAATAGAAACCCTACAGTAAGACTCCATCTGACTAAAAATATCCTCTCCTAACTATCATATGCTATCTTACTCTATCATATACTACTATCCACAAAAAAAATATCGCCTATCCTATCCCACCCCACCCTATCCAATCCTATGTTATCCTATCCTCTCCTATCCTATCCCATCCTATCTTTCCTATCCTACCCTAGCCTATCCTACCCTAGCCTACCCTATCCTATCCGATCCTATCCAATCCAATCCTATCTCATTGTTTTCTATCCTATCATATCTTGTCCGTTCAATTAATTTTAGAGTAAACTGAATTAGATACAGTGGATTTTTAATTTTATAATTACGTACAACTATTTTTTCTGGTAAAAGAAAATTTCATAAAATCAAACTACTCTCAGAAAAAAATCAGCCAAATATATTCCTCTCAACACATGATTTGATAACTATGACCAAATAATGTAACAATAACCAAATCATTAGTTGACGTAACTAAACCCTTTTCTCCGTGTACAAAACACTGAAGAATTGCCAAAATTTGCAATTCCATTAACCAACAATAGAGATGAGCGCAAACAAATCGCCTTTTGTGCAGAAATTCATGCATCGAAAAATGTTATGCACTCTACTTCATTTTTATTAAAGCTGTTATACATACTTACTTATGCATATATAGTATATATACATATGTATATGGATGTACACAAGGGTGGTCCAAAAATGCATGTGGAAAAGTAAAATCGGAATTATTATGCTCCCACCCCCTAGGATTGTTCTATACCGAAAAAAATATACCCCTATTTTTTATTTTGAAATCAAAAAATATTTAGAGATCGAGGTGAAAATAAAAACTTTTCGTAGAAATGGTAAAGAATTCTTTAAAATCAATATTTTTCGATCAGAAAACTCTGTTTCTCTTCAGAAGATTCCCAGTAATAATACCTAATTATCTTTATCTATTTAACCATTTTTATAGTAACTATATTTTATAAGTCCACCAAAACCTCCAGAAAATACCAAAAAATGCTATTTTTTTTTTGTTTGTTTAAAAGTCTGTTTCCACGAGCCTGCAATTGCGCAATTTCGACACCCAATTTCAATTTGAAATTGTAGCTGTTTAAACGACCATCTCAATTTCAACCTCAATTCCGATGACAATTTATTTATTTGTTTGTTATTATTTTGTTGGTTTTCTTTTGCTCGGTTTGTTTTTATTGGCTTATTATCGACGTTTGTTTTTCTTCTTTTAGCTCGTTGATAATTCACAATAAGCAATTTTCAGAGTTGTATTCGCGATGTTGAGACAATTTCGTTTAAATTGAGATTTATACGGGATTTCAGGTGACAGTTTCTTGTTTGAAATTAATAATGTCAAAATTGCGCAATTTGAGCATCGTGGAAACGCGCTTTAATGTATGTACATCAATTCATTTTATAAAAAATATATGTGCATCAAAATTTAAAAAAATTTCACCAAAATGTAAAATTTTTTGATTTTTCGAATAGTTCGAGGCCGCCGACGAATTGGCAAGGGAAGGCTCATCGACCGTACTTGTGGGGCCGGAACCGTTTTGCGACGCAGTTGGTCCCCCTCGAGGCTTAAATAAAATCGTGGGTAAACTCAGAAGGCAGTAAGTACTTGGGTACTGGTCCCCAAAGGACCTTACGACAAGGCAGAATTTTTGTTTATCCTTTCGCTAGGAAAGATATACATCTTTTGAACAGAGCCGATATCAAGTCGCTTGTTGGCTACCTGACGGGCCATAATCACCTGCCGGATTGCCGTCATTGCCTTGAAGACGAGGAAACGTCGGAACACATTATGTGAGATTGTCCGGCACTGGCCAAACTAAGACTGCAATGCTTCAGTTCTTTCACAGTCGATGCTCTTAAGGTTAGGAAATCCGCTACCAAGCTCGCATAAGGGAGGCTAATAAAATCTTTAGCCATCAGGTTTAGAAACCATCGTAGGTATACTAAAGATATTCTTCGTCGAGGTGTCCCTTTCTATTACACCCAAAAGATTTACAGTACATTACATTAGGTAGATATGCAATTTTATAGGCCTTAATTTTTAGTATCTATAATAAAGTGAAAGTTTTGATGTATTTTGGAACGAATTTCCGTCATCCCTTGTCAAATTTGGTTTGGAGACAAACCGGTTTCGGCGTTGTGCCATCTTCAGTGTCATTTTTCGAACGAAAACACCCACCCTGTCGGAAACAACAACAACCAAAAATGAAAGTTTTGAATTGACAAAAATATTTCGTTGATTTTTGATAATATTTTTTTTTTGTTGACGCGGCACACATTTCCTTGCATAAGAAAAAATTTTCGAACACCGAACTCTAACAGCCAAAAAACTTAAGCGAATTTTTTTTTTTAATTTTCTTTTTGATGCAGATGATGACCCTAGAACATCAGATGCCCTTGCAGAAAAAGAAAATTTTGAAACTAATGTCGCATGCGTTTTTGGCTGCCAGAGGCCGATATATTCGACATTTTTTTATATGGAAGAAAATGTGTGACACCGTCAACAAAAAAAAGCATGTTAAAAATCAACAAGATTTTTTACTAAACTTGCTGTTTCTTATAGTAAAATTTAATTAAGTGCATACCAGGTATTATACTAAAGACTCTGATTAAAAAGTTTGAAATTTTGGAGAAAATATGTTCAATTCATTTAATTTTTGTACAAAATTTTACGTATATTTGTTTTGTTATATAAATAACTAAACTTTTATGAAAAATTAATGAAGAAAAGAAAAATTCAAAACTGGCTAAAATATTGAGCTGCTATAGTTTTTACCATAGGTGTATTTATGTATGCATATTTTCACAATTTTTCGGCTCGTTGAGCAAACAAAGTAATTTTCTATTTGCATTGGAAAATCAATTAGTGTATAAGTAAATAAATTTTCTTGTTATGAAGCAATGCAAAGTGAATGAAATAAATAAATAAATAAATTTGTCGGCTTAATTTTGGCAAGCGAAAATTTGTGAATGAAACAACAACAGTTCGGTAACCATAAAAATGCAATATCATAAATATAGAATAAATTCATAAATAAACAAGGAAATAAATGAAGGTAAATATAATATTGTGTAGGCAAATGAATTTTGCCAGCTTTGGTAGTACGAAATGATGAAAAAATTTGCAGCTGACAGGTGATTATAGAATTTTAGCTCCTTTGGGCATTTTATCTACATATTTGAATAAGAAATTTATTTTGTGGTCAAGAGAAAATTAAAGGTAAAATAACTGAAAACTTTCAAAAAAAAAATAATAACTCTTAGAGCTGAGCGATTTTTTAGTTAAAAGCCAAATGCTAAAAACAAATTTAGCAACAAAACGTACATAAATAAAAAAAAATTTATTTGATAAAAAAAATTTTTTCGAAAACGCAATTTCAATAGCTGGAACACAAAAAAAATTAAATATGCCAAAATTTTAATTAAGCTATGCATTTGCGAAAAGTTTAAAATCACTACAAACCACTGCCTTGCTCTACAAATACACACACACGCACACTGATACTCTCACTTTCTTTTGTTTATTAACTACATACTCGTATACATACATATGTGTCTATGCAGTGAATGGCAACAGTTAACTGTTTTAATTCCAATAATTATTATGTATTTATTTATTATGTGTTACATATTAACTGCTGCGCATTGACAAACTAATAAATGAATAAATAAATAAATGTGTACATTTGTATGAAAAAGTATTAATAAATAAATCATTTCATTGTGTATTATGAGTATTACAACACACTAATCGACTCAAATTAATGCGCGCCTGTTGCAATTAAAATTTACTGCATTTGCACAAAAAAAGGAAAGAATTGATTTCTGTGAAACGTCAGCGGCAAAGCAAAGTAATGCAAACAATAAGCAACAGCAACAACAACAACTACAACAATCAGGGCAAAAGGAATGGTGAAAAGCCTTCATAAAGAAATTGAAACAAAAATTAAAAAAATTAAAAGTAAGAAATCTTATAAATTTTGTTTACAAAAACATTGGAACTGTGCCAAAGATCTCGTCTCAAATATGACATTCAATAAAAACAAATTTAAAAAAATGCTAAGAAAACCACTTTTTCTAGCTTTAAACAAATAATTTTTTTAAATTTTTGACCATAAAAATTAAATTTTTTTCGAGAAAAATATTTTCCTCTATGTAAAAATAACATAAAAAAGTAAAAGGATACTTTTTATAACTTCACTTTAAAGTTTTGTTGTAAACTACAAATATGTACATATGTATGCAGGATTAACGAAAAACTTTATGTCCAATTTGTTGTTCTAGATTATATTTTCAATGAACTAAGCCAATAAACTCAATACAATGATACACGCGAGGTTACTGACACGACAACCAACACAAAATATCCAAATATTTTGATTTTCGGGCGACAGTAGTGGCAACACGAATTTCTATTAGCAATGTTGCTTCGATCGTTGCCTCGTGTGTAGTCGACGTAAGGATAATTTTTTTTTACATACCTAGGAAAGAAAATATAAAAAATCTAATGATTCATAAAAAAGCTTTATATAACTTAAATTTTGAACACAAATTAGAAAAAACTGTATATTTTACAAAAAAAAAAAAATATTTTAGAGTTTCGAATTCAAAGAAAACAATGTAAAAAACTCAAAGATTCACTAAAAAACTTTAAATTAAGAATTAAAAGTTTAGAAAAAAAGACATTTTGAAATAAATCAATATTGAAAAAAAATTTACAAAATTTAAAAAAATGTATTAAAGAAATTTAAATTTTGGAAAAAAAATTTAGCAAACATTTGTATTTCAGAAAATATTGTGGAAAGATAATCAAAAAATTTTAATATTAGAGACTATTTAAAATTTAGAAAAAACTTGTACTTATGGAAACAAATTTATGATTAGAATTTCAAAGTTTGGAAAAATTTTAAATTCAAGAAAACTTAAATTCGACGAAAACAAAATAAAAACCCATAACCAAAAACGTTTAATTAAGAATTAGAAATTTAGAAAAGCAATAAAATTTTAGAAATAAATTTTGGTTCGAAAAAAAATTTAGATCAAATTTTAATTCTAATCAAGTATACAAAATTAAAATGTTCTTTAAAACCTTATATTTAATTTCAGAAAGACATTGGTTTCAAGTATTCAATTATAAAATTTTATCAAATTGATTTTCACATAAAAAATACAACATATAAACTCCATTTCTTATAAAAAAAAACACTTAAATTGTATTACAGTACGATCGGATTTATTTATGTTCTTTGTAATTGCATTGCTTTGCTTATAGCAAATGACAAGCGCTTCTTATAATTAGTCTTTATTTATTTTATGTGCGGCGTTAAAGTTTTATATCCAAAAGCAAAAAAAAAACAACAATAAATAAAAAGAAGAGTTCGCCAAACTCATTTTCGTCACATACGCTCCAGCGGAGCTGACTGCTGGCCTGCAGTGATTTTGAAGCGCTCAAATTCGCTTTTAAAACGATTTATTGCTAATAAATGTCAGCGGACGATTTTTATATATTTTCGCATGTGTAAACAAACGCTTTTGTGTTTGTAAAACGTTTTCGATTATTAATTTTTTTTTCGTATTTTTCTAAAACAGTTCAAAATATCAGTGTTTTAATTTCAACTTTTCGGCGCATACCATTGAGGCAAATTTTAATATATTCCAATGAAAAACGCATATAAGTAACAAAAATATTGAAATTTGTACATAAATATGCAATACAACCGTATTTGTTTGTATGTGAAGTTGGAAACGTAAATTGATTTTTATTGAACTTATTTGAATACGAGTAGCTGCTCTCTAAACCTGTTATCTGTTTTTGGAAGTATTTATTCATCTGTTTTGTTTTGCTATTTGATTTCCTAGCGTTGCTTTTTGATCTCATATTTTGCTGGTATGCAGATTTATTTTTTTTTATATTTTTATGTTACGAAATAGTGTAAATAGTTAGCTGATAGAAATAGCTATTTGAGTTGCCAAATCGCACTTTCAAATTAATCTGTAATCTGAACAGAAGAAGAAAGAAGAAAATCGATAGCTTAAAATCATTTTCTGAACAACTCTAAACCGTCGTAAGCAATATTAAGACATAAGCAATTTGTGCCATAAGTACCTCAGCTTATTTCATTCGCGAACTTAGCAAACGCGTGAAATTCTCAAACGACATATGAAATATATGTATATTACCTTATACAGTGCTAAGGTCTATCCTATCGAGAATGAGCGTTTATTACCTTTTTAACACCTACCATTTCACTCGCTCTTCGCTTTACTGTTTAGAGGAAAACAAAAGCGCTAAGATTTCGTCAAGATAGCCAGAAATCCATAAAGCTTTCAATAAAAGCTCTGCGACAAATATTTATGCCGAATACCTTAATATTTATGCTGGTCGTTCTCATGAAAGACTATTCTTCAGCGCCAAGCAACAAGGACGCCTGCATATCAGTTGCTAGTGCCATTGACCAAATTCTTAAACTGCGGTTGCAGCAGCTACAAGATCAGCAAGAAGATCATTTGATACGCGTGCGCATGCGTGGTAAATTCCTAAACAATCACGGTCATTATGAAGGGAGTAGATGAACTCAAAAGACGCATTTTTGTGCCGAGCACAAGTCGGCTTTGGTGTGAACTTTTACTGCAATAAGGCAATATATGTACGTACATTACGGTGGTTCTTAAAATATCAACATCCTGGGAATTTTCAAAATTTTGATGTCGCTACCAGTGTTCGAATTTACAGTCAGTGTCAAATGTAAGTATACTCCTTGTTCTAATATAATATTGCCAATTATTTTCAGTTCGAAAACGCGCAAAAAACTTTTCAAGAACGCCCTATTTCCGTATTTTATTGCAAAACACCCTATCTCAGAAATTGGTTTAAGAACGCCAAAACTCAGAATTCTGTTCAAAGCACCCTATATCAGTTCAAAATATATTGAAAATGTGCTGATATAGGGCATTTTTGAAACGAATTCTGAAATAGGGCGTTTTTCAATCAAATCTTGAAATAGGGCGTTCTTGAAAAGTTTTTTTTTTGGGATAGGGCATTTTCGAACTCAGCAGTCGATATTAAGTTCACAACAATTCAAAAAAATTTCATGAAAATTTCAAAATTTTTATTCAAATTATTTTAGAAAATTTTCGAGTAGTTATGCAGTTGAGTATCCCGTTAAATTTTAGTATAAAAAGTGTAAGTTTCAAGTCGTTAGAGATTACCGTTGATTTTTTAGAATTTTTCTTGTGGAGGGTGTTGCGCATTTTCTTCCATATAAAAGTAGATTATGATCACGATTTGGGACTTGCACTTTCTATATAAAAATTGAATGGCCCACAAAACTGCATACTCAAAAATTTTCTAGAAATTTTGAGGAATTTTGTTGAACTTTATATAAAGTGTGAAACTTTATTTACATGGTTTATGTTATAGAATTAACTAAATTTTCATAAATAATTAATGAACAAATTTTTCGTGAAAATAATTGTGAATACTATATTAGCACAAGGTGTATACTTACATTTGACACTGACTGTATATGAATAAGCCTCAATACGCTGAGTTATAGCTGGCCGAAGAGAGAATTTTGTGAAATAAGTACTTTCGGCTTGAAAAAATTTAGCCATAGTTGCGACACCTAAATATTTCATTAAACTTCGGAAATTTTCGTGGATGTCTTTATTTTGTACGTAGAACGAACTAAAGTGGTGTCCCATACAAAATTAAGTCGTTGACATTTTAAAGAGCACCCTAATGTGCATGCATATGTAACAAAAGTATGAAGTCACCCTTGAGTTAAAAACTCGATCACATTCCCCTACTTACAAAGTTACTCGTACCTAATGCAGATGTCTATGTTTATATATTTTTTTTTTGTGAATAGAAAAAAAAGCGTCATTGTGAAAAATGCTTGCGAGTGTGCGCACTAAAAGTAATTTGATATCGTTTATGAGCCTGCTAGCAAGTAGACACAGCCTAATGCTTGTAAGTAAGTATGTATGAAGTAAATTGAATATGCCTCATTGACTACGTTAACCTAAAACTACGCACAAGTACAAGTACAGCTGCCCTGATGACAGTGAAGTCAGCAAAATGGCACTTGTAATAATAGAGGCAGAGCGTGCGAGCACATGGAGGGGGGTAAGAGAGTGTGGGCAACCAACTCATCGCCAAACGGCACACTTGTGGGCCTCCTAAGCAAACGAAGTATAAAGTATATGACGCGCCGGCAGCAAATTGCTTTCCTGCCTGACTCTTCCAACTCAGCGGGAGATCTGCTGACATATTGCTTTGTAACGCGCAATGATCCTGTAAACAAAGGATATTTTGTTCGTATCAAATACATAATTTCCTTTCACATTTCCCATTGCTTTTCGAAGCATTGAATGGCACGTAGAGTTCTGGGTCATTCCTTTTAGCAGAGTGGAAGACATGTGAGTGTGTGAGTATAAATTGCAGCTGCTGGATTTTATAAATAAAGTAGGGTGATAAATATCTTTGAAAGTGAGAGAATACAAAAATTTTATGCGAGGTATACAGATAATTGAGAAGAGTACCTACTGCGGGTAGTTAAAAGTGATAAAGGACTGGCAAAAGTGGCAGGGTATAGTGATTTCCGTTAGTTCAATAGATAAAGAACTGCTTTGGTGATCAGTACTTATTCATTGAATAAGAATGCTGTAGAATGTTTCAGGCATAAATGCCGAGGCAATTTTCTAAACTGCCCAAAATATTTTACCCAAAGAAACTAACTAAAAGAAAATGAAAGAACAGTAATTTGGAGACTCAAAAGTAATTGAATGACTCACGAAGTAATCAAGCAATTAAGGGAGTAATGGGACGACTCAGAAAGTGGTGGAATTACTTATAAAGTAGCTGACCGACTATGGGAGCGATTGAAGGACTCATAAATGGTTAAGTTACTCAGAAAAAGTTCGGGTGGCTCGAAAAGCAGCCTAACGACTCAGAAAGTGATCGGACGACTCAAAAAGTCGCTGAATGACTCATAAGATGGTGGGATGACTCAAAAAGAGGTCGAACCACTCAGACAGTAGTTGAACGACTCAGGAACTGGTTGAACGACTCAAAAAATAGGAGAGCGCCCTAACTGCTGCGGATATCAGAAAGTAGTTGAACGATACATGAAGCAGTCGAACGACTTAGTAAGTGGCTAAGAAAATCAGAAAATGTGACTAAAAAAAGAAGCTGAAACTAGTTAAACGAATCAGAAAGTGATTGCACGACTCTGAGGGTAGCTAATAGACTTATATAGTGTTTAAACGAGTCTGAAAATGGTGAGGAGACTCGGCGAGTAATGCAAGGGCCCAGATAGTTGTTGAACGACTCAAAAAGTGCACGATCGATTCAGAAAGTTGTCGAATATCTCAGAAAACTATTGAATGCTACCAAAAGTGGTCAACGCATTGTAAAACCTCTATACTTTAAGAAAATGTTATGGAGATGTTTATAAGTCTTTTTTTTGTGTTTCTTGGATGATGGAGAAGCAACAATACTCCATGAGTAGCCCTCGATATCTAGATTAGGAAGCCCTGAATTTTATTTAATTGTGCGCATATCTCGTCTATAGTTTTATTTCTGTTTTATACATATGTACAGATATACATCTATAATCATTTAATCATCTCATTAGAGAGTACTGTTCCTTTTACTTCACCCGGATTTTTCACTAGCCTTTTTTGTTGCTTGGATAACCTTGAACGAAAGTTTAATTTACTCGACACACTAATCCCCGCAAACTTTCCAAATCAACCCTGTTTATTTCTTTTTCGGAATTCAAAGGCAGATGACCTACACTCGAACCGCATCTATCACAAATAGTAAACTGTGTCACTGGCCGCAATGAAAATTCTATTTCGAAATGAAAGTCCAAAACAACCAATCGAATAAACATTCACTACTAACTACTTGCGCTAAATGGATGAAGCCACCAATTAGACTGACATTTATAGTGCCAATTTGTGCTGGTAACCTCCTGAGTGCACCTCTATCACTCAAATCAACGAGCAGCAACGTTTTGCATAGCTAAAAGTGGCAGCAAATAGGTAAAAGAGGTGGCAAATGCAGCCACTGCTTGGCAGCTGTTTTTCCTTCAAGAGCTTATTTTTATTGTATTCTTGCAAAAACATAAATATATAGTAAAAAGTGGAGCACATTTTTGTTTTGTTTTGCTAAATGTGAGGCGCTAAATAATCTGCAAATGTGAGTATGTATGGTGTAGTTAACATGCTTTGCGCTTTGTATTATAATACCTAATTGCAAGTATGTGTGTGCGCTTGCTAGCTGACCCCAATGACCCTCATTTGTGGCACACTGCCTGACTGGCAGCATGGCCAACTTGGCTAACAAGCCGAGAGGTGCTCTGCTTAGTAGTCGAGCGTGTTGGCCGCTTGACGTTAAATGCGCTGGGGATTTGAGATAGTGGTGGTGGTGGTAACGTTTTGGATGGTTACAGCGCTGTTGACTGTTTGTAGTTAGTACTTACCAAAATAGAGCAATAAAAACTTTGCTTGAACTAAGAGCTGTTAATTAAAAGGAGAAGTGAGTAAAAGAGAGCGATTTCTGCTGTTTACATTTATCATTTATTTGCAAGTCAGTGCAAATTACAACAATATCAATTCTAAGCAATCACGAGCAGTGGAGCCTATTCTCAAACGAGTTAGCGACAAATATACTTAGCGGCACTCATTGTACACGCAGGCAACTTGCAATAGCGATCGGAAAATTGTCGCTAACTCGTTTGAGAATAGCCTCACAGATTTGTAAAGATGACAGCAACTTTTATTATAAAAATCACTCCTTAACAACTTTTTTTTTTGCGTTTTATTTAATAAATTCTTACATAACAGTTATTTTTGATTTGACTTTTAAAAGTCATCAATTTAAATCCGACGCTGACTTTTATTTTTTAAGTCATACTTATAAAAGTCACTTCTATAAGTCGTAGTATACTTTTGTTCTAAGACATATAATATAAAAATCAACAAATAACGGTTATTTGCAGATTATTTAGATATATAATAGATTTTTTGCTTATAAGAAACTAAAATAATTCTTCTTCAACTACTGTAAACCTTCAGTAAAGTTTTAACTCTTTTTCTAGCCCATTTATTATGCTCAAAGGTAAGTAACTAGAAGTGATGCCTTTGAACTGTAGAACAGCCAAACTCGATAAGTATTAATGGCAGATGCATAAGTATCGAACTAGGAGACTGTTTCACAAGTTCAGTTTGAATTAAACGCTTAGCTTGGAGTGGTTGTTCAGTTCTATTCGTAGAACGCCGAACTCGCTCTACTTTCGAAGTCTAATCATCATTTCTCAACTGGAAGACTGTTTCACAAGTTCAGTCCTATCAATTCTCGCAAACCTCTAATTCAAAAGTTATGTGGCAAGTTATGCTTATAAGAATCTAGGAATATTTTTCTTTGATTTCCTTCCATTCTTGGGCATCTATTGTGTTAAAAAGTCAATAGATTTGATCCTCTTTTGCAGCTGAAATCCCAAAATCGCTTAGGATTTATGCCAAAGGTATTATCAGCGAACCATTTAGAATACTGTTTCACAAGTTCAATTTGCCACAGCGTGGCTGCACAGTGATAGCAAACAAACGTTGAGGATAATGAGATGACAACTACATACATACATATATGTATTTAAGCAGAAATTCATGCGAATACTTTTAAGTGCCAATCTTTTAAGTAATAATAGCTTAACTCGGATAGTTAGTCAGTAGTTATCAGCAGCATTTGCAGTTGCAGTCAGCTGCTGTCGACACGCCAATCCAAGTACATACCAACACCCCCAATAAGCTGGTATCTATCTAATGTGTCTGATGGTGCAATTTTTAACGACATACTCTTACATACATATCTACACTCGAACCGCATTGAGTGCCCCATTCATTCATTGTCTCGCCACATTGTTTCGCTTTTGCGCCATCGGGTGACGTTTGAAAACTGCTGCTGCTGCTAATCTAATTTTGTCGATCACACACACACACACACACACAAGTATAAATATTTAGCAATTTATTGAGCAGCAGAAGCGAAAATGAAAACGTGCACACAAAAAAGAAGAAGTAAAATCGGAAAATTCAATGAAAATGTCGAACGAAAATAAAAGTTGTGAATTTGGCGCACAAAACTGAAATAAAAGCGAAAAACAAATATTTAGGGTAATTTGTTGCCACACATTTTGGTGTTTGTTGTAATTGTTGCTTATGTTGGTTCATTAAATGCATACATACATAGCAGCGCATACAACCGAGGCACACAGAGTTTCAAATAAAATGTTGGCACGTAAAAAAGTTGCTAATTCAATTAGCATTAAAAGTGTGACGGATCTTTTCGACGCGCAATTTTTTTATTTTTTATTTTTGAATGCTTCTGTGCATGTAAATATGTGGTAGCATAAAATTAACAAAAAAAAACAAGTCATTAAAATAAATAATAAAAATTTGTTGCGCTATTTGAAGTTTGTTCGCGCTTAGTTTGTTTAATAAGTTTATTTTTTTTACATACAAATTTCAATTTTGTCGAAACACACTTAATGATGCTTCGTTAGGCAGCAAACAAGCGGCAAATTAAGTTGAGCGTTGTAAAAAACAATTTCAATAAAAATAATAAATAAATAAATTGTTGTTTACATATTGTTAGTATCTAGACAAAAAGCAGGCGAATGCAGCTTTTGATTAAAAGAGAAAAAATAAAAACGGAAAATTATTCAACAAATTTTCCTATAGCTTAAATTCAGAATTAAAAACGAATAGGGCTACTCAATTACAAAAAGAACAGGATAGATGAAAAGGCTTTCGGTGGAGGTTCTAGTTATTTCCAGTAGTAAAGCTTGTTGCTTTTTACTTTTTTTATGTAAACAAGATAAAAGTTATCTATATAATAAAAAATTTAAATAACGTTTACATATGTACATATGAATGTATTTTTAATTAAATGTACTTGTATTTGTTTTTTTTTATCAAAAATTACCAAACATTTTCGTTCAACTTTTTTGCAAATAGTTTTAATCTTTATATTTATTGGTATTTTTTCTTTTAATAATTTCTGCATAATATTTATTTTTATGTTTGAGACACGTAAATGTTGAAGGTAAAACAAATTTTTGTGGCTTTTAATTTTTTCACAAACAAAAACTTAAAAAAAATTTAATAAATTTTTCATTGTAATTAAACTTTTTTTATTTGTGTTATTTTTTTAAATACTTTTTCCAAAAAATTAACCGTAAAAATATCTAAATCATATTTTTTTGTCTACATTTTTTTATGGGAAAAAAATTTTTTTCTAATAAAAAAATTTTCTTAAACGTTTTTTTCTTAAAACTAACGATAAAGTCCAAAAAATAATTTGTAAAAATTTGCACAGTTCTATTATATGTAGGAAATAAATCCTTTGGGGAATATATGTACTTCATTCGGTTGCTGAAAGAGGAAATATAACGACTAAAATTTTGCAATGTTGTATGGCAACTTTTGCATTTCATTCGCACATGTATGCGATTCGCAAACGGCTTATGTAATAATTGGTTGAAGGTGCAAACCGCCCATGCAAAGCAGACAACAGCAGACAAGTAATGGCTGCTTCTTTTTTTAAAACTAGATTTGCCCGATTATATAGTTAAATAGTTTTATGTGATTATCAGTTTTATTAGGTGAATCATTTTAGTACAGAAAACAAATAACGAAATCGCTCTTGCCTATAAGTCGTGTATTGACTAATTTTTGACATCCTTGTAAACACTTCTAATAAAAGCCTAAATATCTTCCTAAATACTTATGTATATCTCCTTTAAATTATTTGCATCTACATATGTACCTATGTATGTATGGATTTCCGTTCTCTGGCCTCTTTAGTCAAATCTTTCTGAAGTTAGCATAATCAGATACTAAGATATCTGTGATCTGTTATTAAAATTGGAATCATAATAGACTTTAACCGTCTAAAGTCTTCAATTCCTTTAGTAAGTCATTAAATTGTTCATCGGTAGTCTGTAAGCAGATTCCTATTTACCTACATATGTCCTCAAATAGTCAGGAACTTGCGCGACTTTGGCTTATCGCCGCGGTAACCATGTATATGATTACAGGGCCCAAGAGCCCATTGAGTGAAACCCATATCCAACACTTGAATCCATTAAACAAATGCCTCTATCAAAAGTGAGCCATTAAAGCAACAGGAATAATAACCGGTATATATAAAATTTTAGCAAATAGATGTATTAAAAACAAATAAAAAAGCGCAAAAAGACCAAACATATACACGCGGCTTGACACATTTTAATGACTCATTAGTTATGATTGGTTTGACTGTAGTGCAAAATAAATTAAAATGCAAACTAAAATTTCACTACAAATACAATTTTCCCAGAATTTCATTTAATTTTATCATAAATATTTTATTTGCTATTGTGGAATTTTATTTCACTAATTTAAAAATTGATATTTGCCAAAAAGGCATGTTTGACATGACAAAATTATGTAGTCATTTTATTTATTATTCATAGAAAATAGAATATGTATAAGTTAATATTAATTTGTTAAGTGTCATAGCACAAACGAAATTTCGATGGTTTTTTATGCGCCAAAAATTTGCTATGTCAACAAGCTGTTACGAATTTTCACACATATTTTTATAAATAATTTATTTTCCAAGCGGGAAATGTTATTTGTAGTAATCAATTGCGAATCTGTTTTTTCTCAATTATTTTATGGCAAGTATTTTAAATGCAACTAAAAAAACAGTCATTGAATTTAAATTTGTATCTTTGTACATACATATGTATACATATATGTAAGTGCACAAAATGAATGAAATCTAAATTTTTTATGCTTTCGAGATTTTTTCATAGAAAACGCAAAGCGTTTAATTAATAGTGTTAACAAAAATTTTGGACAGACATTTTTTTGTTGAGAGTAATTTCAAATGCTAATGAAGAGAGTAAACAATTATTGCAAAAAAAAAAATAACCACATACATTTGCTTAATATGAAAATAAAATAATAAATATTTAGTAAAAAAAATCTCAAAATATCAAATGCACGAAAATTTTTTCTAAACTAAAGGCATATGTTTGTACGTGCATTAGGGTGCATCACTCTCGATATAAAAAAACGGTACTGTTATTCACTTTCTTATATTTAAGGACTTTCGCCACCCAAAAAATGCTCCAGGAGGTACTAAATTTGAGATATGGAATCAAATTCTCAAAAAAATTTACATAGCAATTTACGAAAAATAAGTAAACTGAATTTCATTAAAAACAAATGTGATTTTTATGTTGCGTTTTATAAAGTCTAGTTTTATTTAGTTAAGTGTATTTTAACCGGTTTATGCCATTTTCTTTATAATAAATAGTTTTTCGTTATTTGTGTTTAATAAGATTTAAAAACTTTAATTTTTTAAAATCTCTTCGTTTTTGAAAGTTACAGTCTTTTGGTCGAAAATACAGTTTTTCAGAAATTTATAGTTCTTTTTTGAAAAAATAAATCTGGAAACACTGCTTCTGGGATAGAAAATTCTGCAGGGTCTATGCATATTTATTTGATTTTGCTTTTTATTTTCTATAGCCTTAAACTGTGGACAGTGGGTTCTACAGACTTTTGAGCTCACGTCGAAGGAGCCTGAAAATGCCATTTTTTATTTCGATACATTTTTTTGGTTCCTTTCAAAAAGTTAAGACCTATTAATCACCTTCAGTCTGGGTCTACCAACTTTGCTAATAACATATTCCCGTATATTTTGAGTCTGTGAGACCCCAAGCCCAGCCTAGTGTATTACGCAAAAACTATTTACAAACTTAAAGGTTAAAAATTCTATCCTTTCATAAGATAATTCACAACATTTTACAGGCAAATTTACATTTTAATGCTTGCATAAAATTTTTTTTTAATATTTTCCCTCCCCAAAGCTTTATTGTTTTAGTTAGTGCGCTTTTATATATTGTGCTTTGCAATGTTTTAGTTATTTTCAATTGTTTGTTTGTTTGTTAATTTTTTTTAGTTTTCCCTTTCCGACAACCTTTTGTTCTATACCACGCT